>NW_004457313.1:17649-71553 GCF_000313135.1 Acanthamoeba castellanii str. Neff | reverse complement strand
CAACGAGACCGACGCGAACGTAGTGGTCATTATCGCGGGCAACCCCAAGGGAATCTATTCGGCCCACCACGAGAAGTTGGTCCTTATCGACGCTGAGTGCCCGCCGCACACCGTGGCATTCACCGGGGTACGCGCGCATGTCCCTCGCTGGGCGTCCACCACCCGTTCTTGACATTCTTTGACACGCCACACAACACGCCACACAACACACACACACACACAACCAGGGATTCGACATTGCGAGGGGAAGGTATGATCAGCCGCTGCACCAACTTCCCCGACCCTACTGGGAGGACCTCAACCCGATGACACCCTCCACCGAGGACCAAATGATCTACGGCCACGAGGTCCAGCCGCTGTTGCGCCGCATTCGCATTCTGTGGCACGATATACAGGTACCCACCACTATCATCAACACGCTGACACCTCGAAGGGCTCATCATCACACAACACTACGCCGACGTGGCATTCAATTCAACAGTTGATGATCAAGGGTCCGGCAGCCCAGCACTTCCAGCTGCATTTTGCCCAGCGGTGGAGTTACGCCTTCACCCACGATCCCTCCAAAACACGAAACCTCACCCACTACATTCCGCATACGGTACCGACCCCCCTCCCCCGCCGAAGAAGCCAACGTTGCGCTGCTCAACTCAAAGACTCAAGCCATCTATTCTTCCAGAGAAAGGCCTGCAAGCATAGGCCGCAGGCCAGCTACTCCATGCGCTATGGCAGCTGCCCCATTCGTCTCACGCGAATATGGAACGGCGTGTTTGAAGGGTACGCCGACCGTCATCCACTTCCTCCGCGTGTTGGCGACTTGTGAAGTGCTCACCTCCAGGCGTGCTTGCTTGTCTCTGCGCGCAGACATTTCTTGTTTGACGAGTACAGCAAGATGATCACGGGCGCCAAGAAGTTCATCTACTTTGAGCACCAGTACCCGTTCCAGAACTTTGCCCTCACCTACTACATGTGCCAGGTACGTTGCTGCCTGTGGCCACACATCTCCTATGCCCCACAGGCCATAACGAGAATGACAACTTATCATGCGCGCACTATTTGTGCACACGAATCGGATGTCCAGGCTCTGCGCAACAACCCGTCACTGCTGGTTATCATTGTGGCGCCGGTGAAGACGGATCTTCCGCGGGGCATCGTCGGTGAGTGGATTGATTGGTCACAGGACCAGAGTACGCAACCTCTCTCTCTCTCTCTCGCTGTGCGTGCGTGCGTGCGGAGCCCCTCAGACTGACGCTTCACTACTGATTTGTGCAGTCGTTGAGCACCTCCACCTCATCCACCGGGTTGCGCCAGATCGCGTGGGCCTCTACGGTTTGGTTCGACAAGACGACCGAACCGAACGAAGTACGCCGCCGCCGCCGCTAGCCGTGAGCTGTCATCGTTATTGATTGTCCCTCAGTACTGACCTAAGGTTTCTGATGTGATCGCGACGACGCAGTAAAACCGATCTACGTGCACGCCAAGCTGGCCATCGTAGACGACGAGTGCATACTGACGGGGACCACCAACATGGACAACATGAGCTTCTTCTACTCGTCGGAGCTGTCGGTCACCGTCGCCCACCCGGCCTTGGCCAAGGGCACGCGCGTGCGGCTGCTCAAGGAGCACCTGGGCTCCTTCTACCGCCCGGCCATGGCTGAGACCGACCACTTCGGCCAGGTGTTCGACACCTTCCGCGACGTGGCCTCGCGCAACAGCGCCAGCCTGCGGGCCAACGGCACCCTGGTCGGGCGGCCCGTGTCGATGGCCCCCGACAACTACCAGTTCCTCCTCAACCGGGTCTACTACCCCAACAAGCTCTCCAAGTTCCTCTCCAAGACCGTCGGCTGGGACACCGAGGACATGCTCGTCAAGCTCCGCAGCCGACTCTTCTCCACCACCAAGCCTGAACACCACCGCGGCAGGCCGGGCACCAAGCCCGGGAGTGGACCTCCACCACGCAGCACCGACCGACACCCAAAGCTCAAGGCCCAACTCTAGCGCGCTCAACTCTTCGCCCCCAACGGTCACAGTCGCTTGATCACACAAACACCACACACACACACACCCCAGGTGCTGGAAAACCTCGCTTCGATCACCAGCCATCATCAGCTGAGAATACACTTGTACCATCTGCCCTCCTTCGCTCTCGATCCTTGTCGGCTCCCTCCTCCCTCGTTCTCCGCCACCGCCTTCTTCTTCAGCTGCTGCAGCTGCTGCTGGCGAGTGGGCGAGGTGCCGCTGCCACCGTCGCCGTCGCCGCCTTCGTGCTGCTGCTGGGCGGGCGGAGGCAAATGCGGAATCTTCCTCGCCTTGCCCTCTTCGTTGGGCTCCCGCTGGTCGCTGGGCGTCGAGGCGTGGTGCTCCGCCGCTGGCGCACCACCGCCGCCTTCAGGTTCCTGCTGCGCGGCGGCTGGTGGCGTTCTCGGGGCGTCGGGTGGTGGGTGTGGGTTGCGTCTGGCGGCGGGCGGCGTGTTGGCGAGGGCGGCCTTGCGCCGCTCCATCTCGCCGAAGAAGTTGAGCATCATGCTCACGAACTGTTCGTCGCTGAGCTCCTCCTTCGGTCCTCCGCCGTCTCCGCCGCCGCTGCTCCACCTGCCTGCCTCGCGTGGTTGTGGTACCTCGTCGCCTCCTCCTTCCCACGGCCTTCCCTCCTCACCTTCACCTTCTGCTTCTTCGGTCTGCAGTTCGACCTTGAGCTTCATGGCGCCCTCCTTCACCTTGAAGCCGTACACGATGCGCGACCTGCGATAGGGGTGCACCGTCAACGGTGACCCGGCTCCCTCGTCGCCTACGTCGCCCGCCGCATCCGCGGTGGTGCTGGTGCTGCCACCGCCGAGTCCCGCCTCGTGGGAGGCCCGCCGGCCCAGGCTCATCAGCCGCCTGGCCGCCAGCGCGTGGGTCAGGTGCGTCTTCGGCTCGCCCGTCTCTCCATCCGTAGGCGTGCCCGCGCGCAGCCAAACGTTCTTCTCCTCCAGGGCGCTGCCCGGCTGATGAGACGGCACCGGCGGCCGGCCCGTAGGCGAAGCGCCGTGGCTGACCGATAACGTCACGCTGCGGACGTCGGCGGCCACGTCGGTGGTGGTGCGTGAGGGCAGGGCCGAGGGTCCGCTGTGGTTGCCGTCGGCGAAGGGGCCGCCGTGCTGCTGGTCGTCAGCCGGCTCGGCGATGACGTGCTGCAGCCTGATGATCTCCCGGAGGTCGACCACGAAGCGCTGCACCACGCCCTTGAACCCCCGCTCCAGCGCCTCAGCTTCGGCCACAGGCTGCTGCTGCTGGGCTGCCTGGATGATGCCCGCGCCCTGCAGGATCAGCTCCTTCATGCGGCGCAGCAGGCCCTCGCTCAGCGCCCGCTGCTGCTGTCGCTCGGCGCAGTTAAGGTGGCTGTCGTGCTGTGGTGTGGTGGTGTTGGCAAAGGAGTCGAACACGCGTTCGAGGCAATCGGACAGCCGGCGGAGAGAGGAGACCAGGAGCGCGCTGGGTTCGGTGTCGGTGGTGGTGGAGAGCAGGCGGCCCACGCATTCGAGGGTGTGGCGCACGGTGCGGCTCATCTCGTGGGCCAACTCGTTCAGGTGCGCGAGGCGGGTCCTCTCAGCGACCCTCCTGGCCAGGTCTCCGTGCTCCGCCATGGTGGTGCGCCCACACAACTTTTGTTACAAATCTCGAGTACCTTGATTTGTCGTTCTTCGTCTTTTGGTTCGTTGCCCGGTGCCTGCTGTCCCCGTTGGTGTGTCGTGTGCAGCCTCCACCAGTAAAAATGAAGTCTGGACAAATTAAAAGGGAATGACTCCAAAATTAAAAGTCAATTTTTTCCAGGAAAGAGAACAACACAAAAAGCTGGGAAAGATGAAATTCCGTTTTTTTAGTGAAGCAAATAAACGCGAGGGAAAAGAGAGATCTGCCAGAAACTGAAGCGAAGAAGGTTGGGTAACGTGGGCGCAGAGGAAGAGGAGGAAGACGCGAGTGCCGGCATCTTCCCAAAACGCAGCACAAAAACCATGCAGGCACGGGGCAACAACGCAATCTCCCAGTTCGTGGCCGTGACCGGCGCAGATGAGGACACTGCCAAGTACTACCTCGAAGCCAACGGCTATGACCTCGAGGTCTCCCCCTTTTCTTTTTTTCTTTTTCTTCCCTTCTGGGCTGCTGCTCACTCGGCCTCCATCACAAACACAGAAAGCGACAGTTCTGTTCTTCGACTCTGGTGGAGTACGTCACCCCCCCCCGAACGTCGTGCTGGAATTATATTAATATTCAATTTTTAATCTCTTTTTATTATCATTGTGGTCCTGGCCAGGCGGCGGCGGTGCAGAGTGGCGGAGCGGGAGCGGCGCCGAAGAAGGACGCAGAGGACACGGGAGCGAAGAACGTGGGGCTCGAGTTCGACGCGCAGGCCTACGGCGAGCAGCTGCAGCGCACGTTCGCGGTGCTGCTCGACGAGTCGGATCCGCACGCGCACGCCTTCAGCGACGTGACGCTCGTCGTCCACGGCGAGAAGGTGCCGGCGCACCGCGTGATCCTGAGCGCGTGGAGCCCGGTGTTGCGGGACTACCTCCTGGCCAACGCCGACAAGCGGGAGGTGGAGCTGCAGCTGCCCCACCAGGAGCTCAGCGTCCCCGTCTTCAAGCAAGTGCTGCGCTTCATCTACACCGGCTGCACCGAGCTCTCCAAGGAAATCGCCATTCCTCTGCTGGTGCGCACCACTTCTGCTTCCCGCGGCTTACTGCTTGCTCTCAACCTTCGTTCTTTCTCTCTCTCTCTCTCTTTCGTTCTTTGTTGTTTCGGGTGTGTAGGAGCTCTCCAATCAGCTGCAGGTGCAGAGCCTCAAAGACAAGACGAGCGAGTTCATCTTCGTCGCCGAGCAGAAGAAAGACATCGGCCACCTACTGGAGCTCGCCCGGAAGTACGAGTCCAAGCACCTCGAGAAACGATGCGCGGCCCACCTGGGTAAGTCGGACATGTCACTGCGTTGCCTGCTTGACCCCTAAGGTGGCACTCACGTGTTGTTGTTGTTGTTGTTGTTGTTGTTGTTGTTGTTGTGTGGCGCAGCCGATCGATTTGAGGACTGCCTGCGGGACGACAGCCTCAACAGCCTGCCCGTGAGCACGTGGAGCGAACTGCTGCTGCGAGACGACATCCGGGTGTCCAACGAGGAGGACGTCTTCAAGGCCGTCATCAAATACGCCCAGACCAACCCCGTCACCAAGGACGACACCCTCAAGGCCCTCCTGCCCCTCGTCAGGTCCGGCCTCACCCACCCACCACAGCCACCCGCTCGCCATCATGTATTGGTGTTGACTGGGCCGTGTTTACGTTTCGAATTCCTTGGTTTTGTTGGTCTCTTCTCCACGCGCAGGTTCGAGCTGCTCCCGAACCGGTTCCTGGTGGAGGAGGTGGACCTCAACCCGGAGCTGAAGGAGTTGGCGTTCGTGCACGCGCTGGTCCACGAGGCCTACCGCCAGAAGCTCTACCAACAGACCGGCGGCGCACCGCCGACCGCCCGGCGTGCGGGCCGCGGCAAGGGCCGAGGCGTCGCCGGCGGGGTGTGGAGCAGCGCGCTCATGTCGCCCGGCATCGAGGTGCTTGAAGGCGGCAAGACGGTGCGGCACACGGGCGCGGGCAAGGGCACGACGCAGTCGTGGCAGTCGGTGGCCCTCGACTCGTGGCTCTCGTCGGGCACCCACGTCTACACCTTCAAGATCGACAAGAACGCCTCGAACTGGCTCTTCATCGGCGTCGCCGCGCGGTCGTGGGAGGGCTACACCGATACCTCGAACGGCTACGTGGGCCACTACCACGACAGCTGGGGCTTCGGCTCCTACACGGGCTGGGGCCGCGCCCACGCCAGCAAGAACTCGGCCTTCGGTACGACTACGCGTGTGTCGTGTGTACTGTCGCCTTCACGTGTCTGACGCAGTGAATGGTCGGGCGTGCAGGTCCGAGTTTCAAGACGGGCGATGTGGTGCAGATGACGGTGAACATGGACCTCAAGACGGTGGCCTACTCGGTCAACGACGAAAATCTGGGCGTGTGCCACAAGAACATCGCGGACGAGGTCTGCCCCGCGGTCACGTTGTACAAGAAGGGTGATCAGATCACCCTCCAGGCTTGAGCATTGCTCTTCATGTCCGAAGAAGAAGAAGAAGAAGCAGAAGAAGAAGAAGGACCAGAATTTGGGTTCCACCATTCTGATCGCAAAGCCCGACAAAGCCGCCGCTACAGCGGGTTGCCCAACCGGAACGTGCGAGTGTGGACCAACCGGCACGCAGTTGGGTGGCATAATGTAAAGTGCAAGGCCCACATACGATAGTAGTGAGCGACAGAAGGAAGAAGGAAGAATGCTAGCGGCCCGGGAGTACTTGTGTTGCCTCCTCTTCGCGCTCTTCTTGGCCCCGCTGCCCGGCGATTCGGCCGCCTGCACTTCGGGCAACCTCTTGGACTCCACCGCAATGTCCGCGTCGCAGCCTGGCGTTTCAGTCCCCAGCCTGCCCATCATGATCAAGGCCCTCGATTCACTGACCATCAGCTTCATCCACGTCTTTGTCATCGACAACGACCGTACGTCAGCCCTCGAGTAGTTCTAGATTAGTTGTATTTCTTTGTTCCTACCCAACTCCGAGTGCATTTTCGTTTCGCTCTCTCTCGTCATCAGAGTCCGCTGTGCCGGGTGTGGCCTCGCTCCACGATGACGCTAACGGCAAGCCGTCGGGGACGCCCTTCTACTCCTCCACCAACGGCCGGGCGGTGAGCGCCACCGAGTACCAGATCGACATGGGCAACACCAACCTGAACCCCGGCGTCTACTGGCTGGTCTTCACCGCGGTCCAGCCGGGCGGCGTGATGGCGGGCTGGACCTGGTCGGCCTGGGGCGGTGTGGACTACTTCCACTCGCTGAGCTTCGCCGACAGCTACTCTCTGAGTGATCTCGTACCGAGGGTCGTGATCAGGGGCTGCGGCACCAACCTCGCCGGAGTCTCGCCTGCACCCTCCTCTCCAGCTTCTCCTCCCTCCCCTCCGTCCTCCCCTTCGCCCTCTCCTCCGCCCTCTCCTCCGCCCTCCCCTCCTGCTTCTCCTCCGCCCTCCCCTCCGCCCTCCCCTCCTGCCTTCTCCTCCGCCCTCCCCTCCGCCCTCCCCTCCGCCCTCCCCTCCTGCTTCTCCTCCGCCCTCTCCTCCGCCGTCGTCTGCCGTGTCACCGCCCAGGTCGCCAAGCGCCTCGTCAGTACCGACGAGGTCGCCATCGGCATCGGTGACGCCATCGGCTTCGCCTTCGCGGACTGCGTACGTTTCGTATTCACCGTCGGCCTCTGCCTCAGTCGCGCCCTCAAGCTTTCCTCAGCTGGCGGCCTTGACCAACGCCACGGCCGAGTTCGAGCAGAAGCAGGCCGCATTCCAGCTTTCGGGCACTTTCGGTACCGCGCTCCTGCGAGCAGGCCTCACACAGTAGCAACTTCGTCGCTTACCATTGCAACAGGGAACAATGATCGGTCACAGCACTTGGCATCATCAGTGCAGTCGCGACTAAGCAGCCTGCATCTGGGCAACACCACGCTCCTTGCAGCCGACCTCTCTGGTACGTGCTATTGTTAAATGGCCCACAGGTCTGGCACGGCTAACTTGTGGTGCAATCCACAGAGAACATGACCCGCGAGATTGTCCCCGATCAAGGAGAAGCAGCGCCCAGTACCTACATCTACTCGGTCCGCCTCGACGACGGCACCCAACTGCACCAGTCCTTTGCCTTCTACAAGCGAGAAACCAACTCCACTTTCGCAGGCGTCGACTTTGCCATTCCAGCCAACTCCGTCAAGTGGTCACTCAACTTCACTTCCAACTCCTCCTCGCTGGCTTCGCGCACCACCCAGCCGACCACCGTGCGCTACCGCCTCAACAGCGCCGGGCTTGCGCCTGCGTCGAACGCGCGCATCGTCAGTCGCGCCAACACCCCCGCCGCGGGACTCACCACCTACTTCCTGCCTCTCAACTCCGACCCTGCACAGCCTATCGTGGCGACGGTGGTGCTCTTCGACCTGGCCGTCGTGGACGGCGTGGTGACCACCATCCGCCACAACATCACCGGCACGATGGCGGGTGAGTACGAGGTGGCGGTGGAGCTGCCGGCCTTCACAGCGTGGGTGCACTACGACCCCAGTGTGGGCATGGGCGCGCTCCTGGGCTCCGATGGCGGAGGAGGCGGCAGCGACAACACGGGCCTGATCATCGGCGTGGCCGTGGCCGTCCCGGTGGCTGTGGCGGTGGTCGTGGTAGCGATTGCGGCCGGTGTGGCGTTCGCCTGGTACAAGCGGCGCTCGCTGTGGGTGGAGAGCACCGTCAACTTTTCCGACACAGTCCACGAACAACTTGATGGCGCTGGTGAGTTGTGACCAACCAACCACCGGGCAATGCAGCCACGCCAATAAACTGCTCAACTTGATTTCAGACCCTGCATTCACACGAAGCAGGACCGAACAGCCAAGCAATGTTTCCCAGTATGCACATCCCACACCTAGTTTCGCCCCTGGTCACCAACACAATTGTCGGTGGAGAGAAGGCCGAAGCAGCCAACGGTGACGGTGACGGTGACGGTGACGGTGACGGTGACGGTGACGGTGACGGTGACGGTGACGAGCAGTGGCATAGTTTATGGATACGGCCATACTGCGCAGAAAGCACCGCTTCCCATCCGAACAGCGAAGTTAAGCTGCGCCAGGCGATGTTAGTACTGGGGTGGGCGACCACCCGGGAATCCACCGTGCCGTATTCTCCTTTTTGCTCCACCTCGCTCTACTGTTGCCTCCCTACATGCCGTCGTTGATGTTCACCTTCCGCTCCTCGCCTCTTTGGCCGGTCTTCTGTGCGCTTCCGTTTGTGGCTGTACATCGATGTATCGTCAGTCTGCACGTGCGAGTGACGAGGTGTGTTAACCAAGTGGTGTGGTGGTGATTAGAAACTGGGCAAAAAACGCGCCTTGGGCTGCTTTTCCCACAGCGACACGCTGTAGTCTTGTCCGCCGGCCACAAATGCCTTGGTGGATGGGCTGTCGAGGCACAGCAGCGGCGCCGCGTGCGGCCATTTGGCCCCGCACGTCCAGTCGCGCGGGTCCCACACCCTGCGCGTGTGTACATTAGCTGGCAGAACCAACCGCCTCTTAAGCTGCGTACCGCACGCAGTTGTCGCCATCAGTGCTCGCCAGGAGCTTGGTGCCGTCGTAGCACGAGCTACGAACCGCATTGGCGCTCGCCAGGTTGCGCAGCAATGCAGCAGGCTGGCCGTCGTGTCGTTCTCCCTGTTCCCCCCAAACAGCCCCACATATAGCTCGCCGTGAGCGTGTGTGCAACCACAGGCGAGCGAGCGTTTGCTGAAGCGAACTAGGCGTACCACTTTGCGGAGGTCCCACACGAGGAGCTCGCCTTTCGGCGCCCGGGAGGAGGTCACGGCCACAGTGTCCCGGACGCTGACCGCAGTGATGGCGGCAGAATGGCCGGTCAGCTTGGCCGGCAACACGGAGCGTGGAACGCGCGGGTCGCACAGCTTGACCACCGCGTCGGCGCCGCCGCTGGCCAGCAGGTGGCCGGGCTCGTCGGTCGCGAGGGCTGTTATGGCGCCATCGTGGCCGGAGAGGATCGAGACCGCGGGCGCCTTCATAGAAGCGGCCGCCTCTGTGACGCTGTAAACGAAGACCAGGCCGTGCGAGCCGCCCGTGTAGAGGGTGTCATCGCGAAGCTGCAGGGTAAGGACCTGGCCCGCGTGCGGTAGAGCATTTGTGGTGCCGCTCTCAAGATTGTACAATCTGCTCACGTGCGGGATGCCATTGTTGAGTGAAAAACTGGTCAACAAGGAGAGCTGATGTGACAGTCGGTGGTCGGAGGGCGATGTACTGGAGGGTGCGGTCGAGAGAGCCGCTGACCATGGCGCGCGTGCGCAGGTCGTAGCGGAGGCACGTGATGGCGGCTTTGTGTTTCGCAAAGGTGTAGCGGCACTCGCCCGTTCCCCGCTCCCACACTTTGAGGCGGCCATCGAGTGCGCCACTGACGACGTAGCGCGGAAGAAGCTGTACAGCCCGCACTGACCCTGCCCGGCACATCATTAGGCAACACATTTAAAAAAGAAAGGGGGGGGGTTGGTGCACCTTGATGGCCTTCAAGCCGTCGCTGCCGCCACCGCCCCCGAGAAGCGTTGTGCCACTTGTCGGCTGCCCACCCTCGCAAGCACTGCCATCGCCAGTCCACCGCCGCAATAGCCGGCCCAGCAGCGGCGGCGGTGGCGCTTGCAGGCGGTACATCTGTGGCAGGAGGGAAGCGCGAGTGGTGCAGGCGACGCCAGAGGGGCTGATGTGAGAAGAGGGCGCGGAAGGCCCGGTTGACGTGGGCCAGCCGAAGCCACTCCCTGGGACCC
Source organism: Acanthamoeba castellanii str. Neff (assembly GCF_000313135.1). Lineage (NCBI taxonomy): Eukaryota > Discosea > Longamoebia > Acanthamoebidae > Acanthamoeba > Acanthamoeba castellanii. The sequence goes on along the minus strand of NW_004457313.1, from coordinate 61,164 downwards.
AGATGCATCGCCACTTCCACCATCACCTCCGGCGGAAGGCTGGCCATGCATCTCTTCCCCTGCCTCTGGTCCATGTGTTTTTGCTTTTTGTTTTTCTTCTCTTTTTCCTTTTGTTTCCTTTAACATCCGGAGGAATAAAAGGATTTTTATTCTTCTCATTCATCCACTTCTCCGGGGAAGCCGAAGGTCTGGTCGTCCAACCAGCCATTGAGGCAGTGGGCGAAGACCTCCTCCGCCGGGTCGTCGTGGAACCACGCGGTCGGTTTGTGTCCGTCCTACCGTAGGGTGCAGCAACCAACCAATTCCAGTGAGGCGCCCACACACACACGAAAAGCAGCAATGTGAGCGGGAGTGTACGAAAAAGTTCCCCTGGGCGGTGCCACGCAGACCGTCGTACCGCGTGGCAGGTCCCAGGATGCACACTGCCAGCACCGTGGCCATACGCACTCGCCGCTCGGTGTCTGCCGGCAGTGCGGTTCGCACTGGTTCCTGGTTGTCATGATCGGCCGGGATCCCGACCAAGCGCGCGAGTTCATCGAAGAATGTAGGGTCGATGCTCCCCGGTAGGTCGAGGTCGTCACTTTTATACTTCACCACCATGTTGTCCTCGCCACACCACAGCCCAAACCTTGGAACGCCGACACGGCCAAGAAACAGCATTAGCTCCTGGGAATCACATCACATGCGCGGAGGAGGAGCATTACCGTTCGCTGACCGCCGGAGAATCGGTTCGGGCCATCAGATCGACAAAAACCTCGACTTCCGAGTGCGCGTCTCGGCGCATAATAACAGTCATCTTACAGTCAATGCGCAGGCTCTCTACGAGCGGAACACATACCGTAAGGCACAAAAAAAGGAGGCGCACAAAGAAGGGCGCCTACCTGAGGGTGTCTCAGTGCTCAGGCGGGCACTACCCCAGGCGCATAATGCTCCGTCGTACTTGTTGCTGGCCACCATTGTCGCAGTCGCTGTTGCAGAGAGTGGTAAGGAGTCGCCTGCGTTTCATCAAGCACAGCATGAGGTGGTCATCGTGTTCCAGTGCCTAGAGTGATGCGGGGAAGTACGCGCTGGATGTCAGCAAAGGCAACGAAGTCTAATTCCGATCCTACGCGTACAATGCACGGCTTCTGCAAGTGAAACTGCATCCTTTGCACTGCCTCCAAAACGTTAACGAAATGTGCCCACAGAAACGTGTGCGTGTGCGTACCTGCGCGCAGAAGTCCTTTGAGCGTAGCAGCCGAGCAACGGTCGATCGAACCTAGGAAGTGGTTGTCCTCGCCCTCAAGCCTCTCCCAGACCTTTGCCAGCGAGGGAAACTCGTCCTCGTCCATCGCAGTGCTGTACAAATGCGTAAGTTGTTGTGCCAGGAAACCGTCAGAGCCTTCGAGCGCTTGCAAAGTAAGGGATGAGCTACGTACGATGTCATCTCTGAGGGCTCAAGAGAAGACACCTCATGACATCCAGCGCAATCCAGCAGAAAGCGCGCAACGCTGCACGGAGGCGGAGTTCAGTTACTGCCATTACAAGGGAGATGCGTTGCTTGCCCCGTACTTCTCTGGTGACCAGTCAGAGACACCCAGCGCATGCGACAATTAGGTCAACAGCGGTGTGTTAATGCTATGATATGTTAACTCATCTGTTGTTGTAGGCACTCGGTGCATATAGAGAAGAGAAGAGAGAGAGAGAGAAAGAGAGAGCCACATAAGATTAAATGCACTCGCAAGTTTCGCGAGCGCGCAAGTGGGCGGTACCCTTGCAGCGCCACTGGTAGAGATGCATGCAGCCCTTGTCTGTTGCGCAATCAATCCATTGCTTGACGCTTCCGTAGTAGTCCTCGCCTCCCTTGTGCAGCTATTCTCGCAATTGCAGGACCAGTTCTCAGTTTCCTGCTGGATGCAGTACTCGTACCACATGCAGTGTCCATCCAGTGGTGGGACGGTCACGCTCCGCAGGAACGCAGAGTTCGAGAAGGCAGGCAACGTTTATAATACCGTCGTCCACGAACCTGGTGTGAGCCTTCACTCTCACACACTGTTGCCCCCAAACAAAAAAAGTCGTGTGAGCGCAACTACCTCCAGTGATATGGATGTGGCGTACCTTCTTGACGAGCGAAACGATGGTGGCGATCATATCCATCCCCCGGTCCTCGTGCGCCTCCGCCTTGCTGTCGTAGCCGATGAACATTCTGAGGGTCCTTTCGGCTCTGCGCCAGTACGCGGGCTTCTGGATGGCAAGTTGGTGCAAGCGCGCTTCGATCCGCAGCCTCCACGCCTGCTGACGCTCGAGCTCTTGCTTGACTTTGTCGTTGGCGCGTTCATCAGCAACGTCCTCTCCTTCGCCATCGCCATCGCCATCGCCATCGCCATCGCCATCGCCATCGCCATCGCCATCGCCATCGCCATCGCCATCGCCATCGCCATCGCCATCGCCATCGCCATCGCCATCGCCATCGCCATCGCCATCGCCATCGCCATCGCCATCGCCAGCATCGTCACCATCTTCCTCACTCTTCCTCACCCTCTTCATTACTATGCCCTACACCGCCGTCTTCTCCGGTGATGGGCTCAAGGTCCATGGCAGCATCACCGGAAGGAGGAGTGAGCACGTCACGTTTCAGCAGCTCGACTTCGTCCGGGCCGAGAGGCTCAACGCAGTCGTCGACGTCGTCCTCTTCACACCCGAGCTCGTCCTCATCCTCAGCAACCACAGGCGGCACTCTGGTGGCGAAGTCGCGCTTTGGACGGCTTTGAACCAGTCCCAATACATCGCTGCCACATACCCACACCAGGCGATGAGTCGACACAGCCAAAAACGGATAGGACCACCACGAAGAGCAGCAACGTTGCGTACGTACCATGAAAGGGCGAGGTGACGCGATCAGGCGGAAGCGCCCAGCACACGTGGAAGGAGCACGGTCAGTGCGAGCCGCAGCGGGCGGTGGTCACGCAGCACGAGCGTCTGGCAGGCGTGATCGACCTGCCCTAGAGCACAGGCGTCCATGCATTGGAGCGAAAGAAAAAGAACGGGGGGGGGAAGGTACGAGATTATTTGGTCGAGGACCAGGTCGGGCAGTGCCGTAAGCTGAAGCGCGTGCGCCGGGTCCCTCCGGTGGCCGTCCCCCATCGTGCTGTCTAGAGCGTCATAGCGGAGTCGCTTGAGGGGGCGCACCGGTTCTTGCTCCGCCGCCATTTTGTCTGAATAATTGCCATCCACATTTTTGCCTCTCTGCTTCCTCGAAGGAATTGGTTTGTTTTTTTAACCTTTTCTTTTTGTTTAAGACAAAGAAACAGTGCGCCAATGGGAGCGTTCCTTGCGGCACAAGGGTTTCTTCTCGCTGGCCAAGAGACATTTACCAACGATGGTACGACCTGCCAAGATGCTGTGCTCCACCGCCGACTCACCTGGTCCAGGTTGATTGGCGTTGTTTATTAACCCCAGCGCAGGCGGCTTTTGATGTGTCTGCGCGCAGCAAGCAGCTGCAGGAGCGTGTGCGTGCCTTCATGGAGGCGCACGTGTACCCCAACGAGCACAAGATCCACGAGGAGATGAACCAGCCGCGCCTACCATGGACGCCCAGCCCCACTCTCGAAGCCATCAAACAAAAGGCCAAGGTGGGTCACCAGCGCTTCCCACCAACATTTTATTTATTTATTTGGTATTTTTATTTATTTCTATCTTATTCTGGGCGCAGAGCGAGGGGTTGTGGAACCTGTTCTTGCCAGAGTCCCAGTACGGTGCGGGCCTGACCAACCTCGAGTACGCCCCGCTGTGCGAGATCATGGGGCGCAGCTTCTTCGCGCCCGAGGTCTTCAACTGCAGCGCGCCAGACACGGTGCCGGCCCAACGCCCTGTCTCCTTGCGAGGTTTGTTGTTCGTTCATGCAGCTCACCCACTTGGTTTGCACGTGCCAACAGGGAAACATGGAAGTGCTGGTGAGGTATGGCTCGGCTGAGCAGAAACAGAGATGGCTGGTGCCGCTCCTGAATGGTGAGATCCGCAGCGGCTTCGCTATGACCGAGCCTGATACGGTATGCGAAAAGAAAGAGACTCTCTTGCGCATTCTGAACGCAGTGTACACGTAACAAACACTGCAAACCCGCTCCCCTCTATACTACAGGCTTCATCGGACGCCACCAACATCTCGACGCTGATCAAGAGGGACGGAGATTCCTACGTGATCAACGGCAAGAAGTGGTGGACTTCTGGCGCTGGCGATCCCCGCTGCAAGCTCTTGATTGTGATGGTACATATATGTGTATCTGTGCCGCTTGCTTGGTGCTTGGTGTCCCCGCCAATCTCCAGTCAGCGAGAGTACTCACGCATGTCCCTACCGTAGGGCAAGACCGACACCTCGGCGCCCACGCACCAGCAGCAATCAATGATTGTCGTGCCTATGGACACTCCAGGTACGATCTCTCTTTCGCAACGGCCTTGGGCCAGATGTGCCTGGATGTGGCCACCTCACAGCGCTCCAACAGGTGTCAAGGTTCAGCGTTTCCTTCCGGTGTACGGCTACAACGATGCCCCGCACGGCCACATGGAAATCCACTACGAGGTGCGTCGCCTCTGGATGTCTAAAGCTGTGTGACGCGCATTCTAACCTTCGTATTTGTGGTGGGCAGAACGTGCGCGTGCCTGCTAGCAACATCCTGCTGGGCGAGGGCCGCGGATTTGAAATCGCCCAGGGGCGGCTCGGCCCTGGCCGCATTCACCACTGCATGCGAACGATCGGTACCTAGTTCGCACTGAGACATACGCATGAGCACCCCTACTAAGGGTCAAGAACTCTCCACCGAGCAGGCATGGCGGAGCGCTGCTTGGAGCTGATGGTGGCCAGAGTCACCTCGCGCACTGCCTTCGGTAAGCTGCTGGCGCAACAGGGATCCATTCTGCAAGACATCGCCCTCTCTCGCACCGAAATCGAGCAGTCCCGCCTGTTGACCCTCAAGGCCGCCCACATGTGCGTCCCTAGCATATATGCCTTCCGCATCTCGGTCTGTAGCTTTGCGCTAACCCGTGCTTGGCGTTTAGGATGGACACGGTGGGCAACAAGGCAGCCAGGGACTACATTGCGATGATCAAGGTGGTGGCCCCGAGCATGGCTCTCCGCGTGATCGATCGCGCTGTGCAGGCCCACGGCGCTGCCGGTATGCTGGCCTGCTCCTTCACTGCCTGCCCTGAGCATAATTTCCTTTCCTTACATCGCCGCCGTGGACAGGCGTCAGCGAGGACTTCATTCTGGCGCGGGCCTGGGCCAATATTCGTACCCTTCGCATAGCCGGTATGCCATGACGTCCCCTCATTCCTCAGTCCTGCGTTCCACTGCTTAGCAGTGATTCTCACCAACGCGTTGGTTGACAGATGGACCGGATGAAGTGCACCTGCGCACGATCGGGCAGCTGGAGCTGAAGAAGAAGGGCAAGGCCAGGTTGTAGCTGTAGCTGTACCTCGCTCCATGCGACAACGCACAACAATGGCTTAACGTGTCCTCGTCCTGTAATCACACGACACGCGTGTGGGTACCACGCCCCATTGCCCTCCCCCCCTTCAAACAGGTCTGGTGTCGGGAATTCTCGCACCGCTTTGGGCGGGATCTGCAGGAGTGGTCGGACCTTCTGCGGAAGGCGCGCGCTGTCCAGCGCAGCACCGGGAGGGGAGGGCGAGCAGGTGTGTTCGATTCTTAGACAATATTCTAGCACCCACACGCACATAGATGGAACGCTTACCAAGCACAGAGAGCTCCTCCAACCGGCCAAAGCTACCCAGTACGTATTGTACCACACAGCTTCACTCTCACCCTTCTTTGCGACCCCCGTTCTCATCATCGCGTGATCGCCGAAGAGGACTTCCCTGCCCTCGCCGAGCCAGGCCAAAGCAGGGTAGGTTCCCTCCTTTCTTCACGCAGTGTTTCTGGTTGAGGGCTGATCACCTTTGCGACCGTAACAACAAAAGGTGCAATTGCTACGGCAGCGCTTCGAGCAACAGGCAGCAGCAGCCCAGCAGGACTCTTCGGCCGCACGCCCACGGTCCGGCGGCTGGCCGGATGACTTCAAGCGCGTGGACGTGCGCTCCCTGCGTCAGCGCCTCTTCGCCGAGCCAGACTTCGAAGACTCTCGAGGTCGGCGTCCCACCGCACCACACCAACAGGCGGTCGTCTATCCCCTCGAAGAAGAGCAGCCACAGCGACAGATGGCCACCTGGGAGGAGCGTCCACCAGAACCGCCCCCGAGGGAGGAGCCAGAGGAGGTGCTCGAGGCAGATGAGGAGAAGCGCCATCCGCCAGCACCGCCCCCGCGAGAGGAAGACGACACGGAGGAAGCAGCACAGCACGTGTCCGACGCCGAGCTGTCGTCGCTCGCGCAGACCCTCAAGGCGCTGGGCTTGGGCTCAGGCTCGCCACCAGCCGCCCATCGGCAGCCCACGCCAGGCCGCGCACATTGACCCATCAACGAAGAGAAGAAGAAGAGAAGAGGAAGAAACGTCGCGAATACCCTTCGAGAAGTGTCGACACCACGACGCACATGTCGACAATGCGTCATCCTGCGCTATCGGCTGTTGTTGTTGCACGCGCAGATTGTAATCTCCCTACAGATCGCTCACATCTCCCCTCTCTTGCACACTTGATCGATTGGCACAAGATTTCATATGGAGGGCAGCACGACGACAAGCACCACGGTGGCGACACCTGCGGAGAAGAAGGTGGTGCATCTTGAGATGAGCAGCGCGAGGGATGCGCTGAAGGCGCTGGCGGAGGGCATCCCGCTGGGGGCGCCCGCGTCGCGTGTGCGAGAGGAGGGCCGCGACGAGTCGGTGCCCCACGCCCCCGTGCGCACCCCCCACCTGAGCGAGGCCGAACGCAGGCGGGCCATCGCCAACGCCCTCCGCTACTTCCCGACCGAGCTCCACGCCTCCCTGGCCCCCGAGTTCGCCCAGGAGCTGGCCGACTTCGGTCACATCTACATGTACCGCTTCCGCCCCACCGCCTACGCCATGCGGGCCTACCCCATCGACTACTACCCCGCCAAGTGCCAGCAGGGTACCACTACTACATGACAACTTCTCTAACCTCGTTCTAGGCGCACTCACACTCACATGGCGTGTTCTCATTGTGACACAAGCTGCGGCCATTATGATGATGATCATGAACAACCTGGACCCGGCGGTGGCGCAGTTCCCGCACGAGCTCATCACCTACGGCGGCAATGGCGCCGTGTTCCAGCACTGGTTCGCCTCGGCCGCCGCTTTCGTGGCATGGTCAGCCGCGCGGGCCTTGGCCTAAGGGACTCACAACGCCTGTTGTGGCCGTGCAGGGGTCAGTACCACTTGGTCATGAAGTACCTGTCGGAGATGACCGACGAGCAGACGCTGGTCATGTACTCTGGCCACCCGCTCGGGTACGCTGCAGCTGTCACTCGCCAATCCCCGATGATGGTGCTCACGCGCGCGCTGGTGTGGTCGTGAGCAGGCTCTTCCCCAGCACCAAGGATTCGCCGCGCGTGGTGATCACCAACGGCATGGTGATCCCCAACTACTCCTCCAAGGACCTCTACGAGAAGATGCACGCACAGGGTGTCACCATGTACGGCCAAATGACCGCCGGCAGCTACTGCTGTACGTTTCCTCTTTCGTTCTTCTTCTGCATCCTTTCATTCTCCGCCTTGGCGTGTCTCACGAGCTCGCCGCATGTTCTTTCCACGCTCGCAGACATCGGTCCGCAAGGCATTGTGCACGGCACGACCATCACCCTCCTCAACGCCGGCAGGAAGTACCTCTCCACGTCCGACCTGGCCGGCAAGGTGCGCTCAGCTCAGAGCTCCTGTTTGTGGTGCACAAGCCTTGACTACTGGCCTTGTGCTGACAATGATGGCTCTGCTCTATGACCGTCACCACCAGGTCTTTGTCACGGCTGGACTTGGCGGCATGAGCGGCGCGCAGCCCAAGGCTGCCGTGATTTGCGGCGCCATCGGCGTTGTGGCCGAAATCTCTCGTACGACACCACACACACACACACACACACACGCACCGCGTGTCTGGCTCTTGCCTCGAGTTACTGATACCGCCGACCCCCCCCCGTACATCAGCCGCGGCCACCAAGAAGCGACACGAACAGGGGTGGGTGATGGAGGTCTACACCTCCCTAGACGACGTGATCGCGCGCATCAAGAAGGCCAAGCAGGCCAAGGAGACCCTCAGCATGGCCTACCAGGTTGGGCCAAAGTCCACCACCAGCGCCTCCAACTCCCGTTTCTGTTACTAAATCAACGTTGGCGTCATTCTGCAGGGCAACGTGGTCGACTTGTGGGAGCGGCTGGCGCAGGAGGACGAGATGCTTGTCGTACGCTCACCTCTCTCGAGTTGTGTGTAGCGTTGCGTTGTACGTCGTGTGCCGTGTGCCGTGTGGCCATACGCTGATTGTGGACGGCTTTCTGTGCACACTCCAGGAGCTGGGCAGTGACCAGACGTCCCTCCACAATCCCTACAGCGGAGGCTACTACCCGGCGGGCCTTTCGTTCGACGAGGCCAACGAGATGATGTTCAAGGATCCCGCCAAGTTCAAGTACGCTCTCTCCACAGGCGCCTTCGCTAGAATTACCATCAATTGATCGCCGAAACCGCCACATGCACGCAGGGAGATGGTGCATGAGAGCTTGAGGAGGCACGTGAAGGCCGTCAACAACCTGACCAGCCGCGGCATGCGATTCTGGGACTACGGCAACTCATTGTACGCTTCTTGCCCTCCCACCTTCTACCTACGTCCCCGGGACCCGGTACTAACCCTCACTCACGCGCCGCGCTGCCAGCTTGCTGGAGGCCAGCCGGGCGGGTGCGGACATCATGGCGGACGATGGGCTGGCGTTCCGGTACCCCTCCTACGTGCAGGACATCATGGGCGACATCTTCTCTCTCGGCTTCGGCCCGTTCCGCTGTACGCTGTCCCGCACCCCCGCTCTAATAATGATAATTATTAATAAGTCGTTGTGGTCCGCAGGGGTGTGCACGTCGGGCGAGGCTGAGGACTTGGCGACCACGGATCGTATCGCTACGGAGATCGTGGCCGGGCTGCGCGACTCGTCTCCCGAGAAGTCCAAGCAGCAGTACGAGGACAACTACCTGTGGATCACCCAGGCTGCCGATCACAAGCTGGTACCAGCGACCCCTACAGCAACTGCCTGAAGGCTTTCCCTGGCGACTCACATGCTCGCGGGTACGCTGGTGATGTGCTGTGAAGGTGGTTGGCTCTCAGGCTCGCATCCTCTACGTGGACGCCTTCGGCAGGGCGGCCATTGCCGAGGCCATCAATCAGGCTGTCAGGGATGGCCGTCTCAAGGCGCCCGTGGTCATCTCCCGTGACCACCACGACGTCAGGTAAATTACTCAAGTCTCTCGCTCGGCGCTTCGTTGGCACTGACCCGGTTCACCTAATTACTACTCTACAGCGGTACCGACAGCCCGTACAGGGAGACCTCCAACATCACCGACGGCTCCACCTTCACCGCGGACATGGCCGTGCAGGTAAAAAAACGCATTCCCGATCGGTGGGTTGGCACAGCCGTAACTCTTCTCACGCGTTCTGCACAGAACTTTGTGGGCGACGCCATGCGCGGCGCGACGTGGGTCTCCCTCCACAACGGTGGCGGCGTGGGCTGGGGTGAGGTCATGAACGGCGGCTTCGGTCTCGTCCTCGATGGGTATGGCCTACCGCCACAACTGAACACTTCCGCTCCCTCCTCTCCTCGGGCTTGATCCTCACAGCGTGGCCCTTTCTCTGCTCTTGTGGTCCGCTCCAGCTCTGATGACGCGTCGCGCCGGGCGCGTAACATGCTGTTCTGGGATGTCAACAACGGCATCGCCCGCCGCGCCTGGGGCACCAACGACAACGCCGTACGTGCATTGCACCCGCGACCACTTCTCCACCTGGCGCCCTACTAACGTTGTGGCGTCGGGGTGCGAACAGGAGCACGCCATCCGTCGCGCGATGGAGCTGACGCCCAACCTGAAGGTGACCCTGCCCTACCACGCCGACGAGGCCCTCATCGAGAAGGCCCTCGGCGGCGTCCAGCAGTAGGGGTAACCTTGCCAGCTATCAAACAAGAACAAGACGTCTTCCTTTTATTTGCTTCTTGTTCAGATGGTGCCGTAGAAGACTTCGGTGGTGTAGCGGAACTCGACAAGGCCGTTTTCGTTGTACTGGGCGAAGAGAGCCTCGAGCCGGCGCATGAGGGGTTCGTAGTTGGGGTGGTCCGGCTTGGGCGCGTAGGACGACGACAGGCAGCGGCCCTTCAAGCCCTCCAGGTCGAATCGCTGGTTGTTCTGGGCCACGTAGGCCGCCTTCTTGAGCTCGCCCTCGGCGAAGAACTTGGGCAGCACGGGGCTGCCCTTCTTAGAGACCCACCCGTGCGCCACCTTGAGGTAGTCGATGCAGTACTCGATCAGCGCGTCCTCGTACCCTCGCATCAGTTCCGTGCCTGGCAGTCCCACACACTCACACGACCCATACCATCATCACCAAAAGTAAGCGCAAGCACTTCAAAATCAGGTCGTAACGGGTCATCCGGCGTACGCACCGCTCTCGGCGTCGGAGCTAAAGTTGTTCCAGATGAGGAACACCTGGCTCTTGACGCCGCTGTCCTCCTTCTTCTTGAGGATGCGCTTGAATTCCACCTTGGCGGCGTCGTGGCTGAACCAGTGGAACGCCTGCCGGCCACCACCATCGCATCACCATTAGGGGGGTCGCGCAGGCTGCAGTGAAAGCGGCGCACTGCATGTACCTGGGCGGCGATGATGACGTCGACCGCGTGGTCGGCCAGGCCCGTCGCCTCGGACTTGCCGCCAAGGCTGGTCAGTCGGCCGCTGCTCAATTCAGCCGCGAGCGATGCCTCGGCCGCTGCGGCCAAGAGAGAGTTGAGCCGAACGCGTGCGAGAGCATAAAGGGGGAGGCGAGCAGTGTACCCTTGCGCATCTCGTCGTTGGGTTCGACGGCGACGACGCGGAAGCCCTGGTCGACGAGCATGCGAGTGAAGATGCCGGTGCCCGCACCGATGTCCGCGACGAGGTGGTCCGTGGTCACCCCCTCGCTGCGCAACAGTTCGAACACCTCGGGCGGGTAGGACGGCCGGTACCTGCACGAGTGGTGATTTGCGTGAGCACGACACGCAAATGGCATTAATAACGACAGATACGCACTTGACATAGTCCGAAACGACGTTGCTGAACCGCCCCACAGTGTCTTTTACGATCGCCGCCATCGTGAAGAGTAGAAAAAAAGATCCGATTCAAATGCTCCAATCTGTTTAATCGCGAACAGAAGTGCCACGTCGCCACCGACGGAGCACACTCCGATGGTTGTGCAACCACCACACCCGCAATTGGGCAGGTGCAACCTTTCTGAACACAAACAGAGCTAAGAGTCCGCCTTGGCCAGACACTTGGGGGTGGAGACGGTCTTCTTGCCTCTACGCTGCGAGCTGCGGCACCACATGATGAGATTCCACCGTTCGCCTCTGTCCAGCGGAGGGCACAGTGTCGTGAGTGAGAACAAGTCCGATGTGCGTGGTAGGGGATTCAAGGCCACAGGACGAGGAGGCGAGGAGTACGCACTCGCTGATCTTGAGGGCCGAGTGCCAGTGGCTGCCCAGGTGAAGCACGGCCACACCCGGCGAATGGCCGCAGGTGAAGTGGTCGTTCTTCGAGGTCGGTGTGTTGGCCACCCCGTTGAAATCAAGGTCGCCACCTAGAGCAAAATGGGGGTATGTGAGGGTGATGATCTTAGACGGGCCTGTTCTGTACACGCACGACCATACACTGTACCTGCGAAGGATTTGCCCAGGGACACGTTCAGCGTGACTTCGGAGTCGTCCACGTGCTCCTTCAGGTCGAGGTCCTCGCCGATCTTGTACTTGACCTGCCAATACCGCAATGAATGAGTGTTGTAATTGTGTGGTGGTGGGGTGGGGTGGTAGTGGGGGTATGCACGGTACCACGAAGCTGTGAAGCCGATCGAGGGAATCTCCGCCCTGTTCCGCGTACAGCAGGGTTGCAAGTGGGCAAACGTAGCGCCGCATGAGCTGGTGCATCATCTCCTTAAAGCCCACATCTGACAGAATGACTCCTGCTCACAGTGCAACGATACCACCTGGTGGGTGAATGCAAGAGCCCCCAAGCTGAAGAAGGAGAGTTGCGCACCGTATGCGTTCATCGAGTTGGGTCGCTTCAGCGACAGCCCGCTTTGTTCCAGGTGGTCCAGCTCTTCAAGCAGACGGCTGGTTCCATACCACTCTTAGCGCCGTTTCAAGGAGAGCCAGGGGTGTGGGCAGATTGTGGCGTACTCGCAAAAGGACAGCTTCAGCATGGGAAACGAGTAGATGCCGGGATGCACTTCCTCGAGTAGGGAGCGCAACGCTGCTTCGCTGCCGTCGTTGATCGCACGCAGGAAGCTGTCCTCAAACATGCTCTGATGATTACATAACAGCGCAATGACTCCAATTTGTCTGCAGTTGACCGATTCAATCAAATTGTTAGGTGGGGGTGGAGGGTGGGGGTACCTCGTGCAGGGTGTACACATCTGAATGCAACGGGCGATAGTTCTCGCGGATGTGTGCCCTGTAGTCGCGCTTCTCTTGTTTACGCACAAGCTCAATTCTGTTCCTCACCCCGTTGCGGTCCTCTACGTCGTTGGGTGGCACTTGCGCCACATGCTTGGGGACCCGCGAAAGCTGAATTAGGCCGCAAGTGTGACGTGGCTGAAGAGTGATGTGTACCTCAACAGTATCGGGTTTGAGCAGGCCAGCGACGTGCCAGTGCTTCTTGTTGACCGCGAGGTCGTATGCTGTGCGGCCGCTGTAATCCTTCAGCTCGGGGTCCACTCCGCCCTCGATGAGCAGTTGCACACACTCCACATAGCCCTGTGGGCGTGTGCCGATGGTTGTCAGCAAAGTGATGGCGCCATAGCCGGCTGAGATCTGAATGCGAACCTTCTCGGCAGCGAGGTGCAGTGCCGTGCGGCCTCCGACCATGACCATGGGAATGCTCCCGTTGAGGTAGTAGATGTTGTCTCGCGTAAGCGCGTTCACCGACGCCCCGCCCTGGCTCACAACCAACCAAGTAAGTGAGGCATTTCCCAATTCTGCGTCACCAAAGCGAGCACGCACCTTGATAAGTGTCTGGATCGTGTCTATGGCTTCCCATGTGACCGCATAGTGCAGCGCCGTATAACCTGCAACCGCCACCCAAGTCGTTGGCAGGAAGGTATCTGCACGGTTGAAGGCGGGTGCTGGGTACCGTCACGGTCGAGGGCATCTGGAAGAGCCCCCAGCTCAAGGAGACGAGCGGCCAAGAGGGGGAGGTCGGAGAGGGCGGCGACGTGCAGGAGCGGGTAGGCTCCCTTGCAGGTGCGCGTGTTCGGGTCCACAGTTTCCTCCTGCAGTAGTTCGAGGGCACGCTCCTCATCTCCCTCGTGCGCAGCTCTCACGATCTCCGGCTCCCCGTCCAGCACCGACGTCGAGCTGCTGCTGGCACAGGCCGGCACTGCCCCTGCCTCGTTGGTCGTGGTGCTGTCCATCGTGGCTGGTGTTTGGCTTGCAAACAGAAAAAAAATCAAGCTTTTATTTGGGCGGTGGTGGTGCAGTACTCAAATTCTGGCGCTTCTCGAGCTTGTGGAGTACGGCATTGCCAAAAATTCACAACAGCCGTGCGACGTGGCTTCGCCGAAGACAAAAGCGTTGGACCAAGGTTGACCAAGAAATGCGCAGGAAATCTCTTAGAAAATGCTGATCCGCAGATATGGTGGGATACAGAAGTAAAAATAAAGTAAAAAGAGCAGAGTCACATCGAAACTAAACATACACAACATGGACAGCAACGCGGATAACCAGAAGTACACAGTCATCTGCAGCGAGCGTGTTGTTATTGGGAACACCCTTGTTCCCGCCACCGTTCACTTTGAGTACCTTTACTCCTTTGCCCGTTGCGCATCTTCTCATCGGATGCAGAAAGAATCTCATCGCATAATTAATCTCTCTCTGAACAAACCGCAGAAATGGCGTAATCGTCAAAGTTGAAGACGGTACGGCCACAGCGCCACCAGAGGGCGCTGTATTCCACGATTTTGGCGACTTGGTCATCATGCCCGGTACGTGAGGCATCTGCAGGTTGAATAAAATTACGGGCGAACGGGACTGACGACAACCACAGGCGTTGTGGACAGCCATGTGCACATCAATGACCCTGGCCGCACGGCTTGGGAGGGCTTCCCCTCGGCCACGCAGGCTGCCGCTGCAGGAGGCGTCACCACGCTGGTCGACATGCCCCTCAACTGGTACTTCTCGCTTCCCCCCTTCTCGTGGCGCTGCAAGCGGTGTCGGTGAGCCATGCTCCACACGTCTCATCGCCGGCTCCGCGTGTAAACAGTTCCCCTGTGACGACTACCCTCGACGCGCTAAAGCTCAAGCAGGACCACTCCAAAGACAAGCTGTGGGTGGACGTAGGTAGAGTACACCACCTGCGCCTTCCCCTTTCCTTTCTCTTCGTTTCGCTCATCTGAACCTACGCAGCTTTGCTGGGCGGCATCGTTCCCAACAACGCGCAAGAAATCAGCCCGATGGTCCACGCTGGAGTCGTGGGGTTCAAGGCTTTCATGGTTCATTCTGGAATCGATGAGTTCCCGCACGTTGAGGAAGAGCACATTCGTGCCGCTATGAGCGAGCTCAAGAAGCTGCAAGATCAAGGTACCCTCCGCGCACCCTCAGCCACCCGCTTGCTTTTAGGAGTTGAGTGTCGTTGGCGGTGCATCGTGTGTTACGCCTCATTCATCTCTTCCCCACCACCACCACCACCACCACCACCACCATTTCTACCCGCAGGCCGAGATGTGGTGTTCATGTTTCACGCCGAAGTCGGAGGCCCCATCGACGAAGCCAACAAAAGCCTGAGCGAGCACTCTTGCTCCAGCTCCAAATACGAAACCTTCCTCCGTTCGCGCCCGAAGGAAGCCGAAAACGAAGCCATCGCGCTCGTTATTCGTCTGTGCCGCGAATATCGCGTGAGGTACTGACGCTCGCCCTCCCCCCCCCGGCCCAGTCATTGAATTCAGGTCATCGTCCAACTGACCCTGCCGCCACCGCTGCTTCACAAGGTGCCATATTGTGCATTTGTCCTCTTCCGACGCGGTGGCGATGCTGCGCGCCGCCAAGGAGGAGGGCTTGCCCATTACTGCCGAGACGACGTACCACTACTTGTACTTTTCTGCCGAGGACGTGCCCGACGGCAACACCCTGTTCAAGTGCTGCCCGCCCATTCGCGAAAAGAACAACCGAGACAAGCTCTGGTACGCACCAGCAGCGTTGTAGAAACTAGATACCCCCCCCCCCAACCCTGTGTAGCCTGTCTTGACATCTCACTCTCTGCCCCCTTCGTAGGCAAGCGCTGGAGGACGGCGTGATCACGCAGGTCATTTCCGACCACTCGCCCTGTACTACTGACCTGAAGCTGCTGGAAGATGGCGATTTCCTCAAGGTATTTGCAATGTGTTTCGGGGTCCATTGCTGAAGATGAACGACCACATCTGAACACCGCCACCCACCACTTCCAGGCTTGGGGAGGCATTTCGTCTCTGCAGCTGGGCATCAGTATCGTATGGACGCAGGCCAAGAAGCGTGGCTTCACCGTGCCTCAGCTGGCTCAGTGGATGTGCCTCCAAACCGGTACGCGAAGCCCTTCCCATCTTCCCACTGCGCCCAGTGCGCTTCCTCCGTCGCACTTATTGCTTATTCCTCTTCTTCTTCTTCAGCCGAGTTGGTCAAGTTGGACGCCAAGAAGGGGAGCATCGAGGTGGGCAAGGATGCCGACTTTGTCGTGTGGTGCCCCGAAGAGGAGTTCGTGGTGGAGGAGGACGCCCTCTTCATCCAGAACAAGAAGACCCCCTACCACGGCGAGAAGATGAGCGGCACTGTGAAGCGCACCTTCCTCCGCGGCCAGCTCATCTACCAGACCAACGTCGATTGCGCCCCCAGCACCGGCCCGCTCGGCCAGCTCGTCTTGCCCTCGAGCCCGTGACCATCCACCTGCAAGGCGGTCGCAACCGCTGGGGATTGGTGGAGGGCTTTTTGAATGTTGGTTGGCTCCTAATTTCTGCAAGTTTCTCTTATTTTCTTGCGTCCTGGGCGAAGCGAAGCCCAGACCCGATGTGGAACGAACTAAGAAATGAGAGGGGAGCGATGTCGCCCGCGCTGGCGGAGGGGAGCGCCGAGAGTAGAGGAGAAAGGGGGGGCGCGGGCTGGGAATTGAGAGATGACGGATATGTGAGAGATGGTAGTGGGGAGACCGAGGGCGATGAAGTGGGAAGTGCAGCGAGGGACTGCGAAGGGGTCATCTCCTCCTCGACCTCCATGGTATCGTCGCCCTCAGCCAGCTGTACCGCCGGGTTGGCGATCGCGAAGGCCCGAATTTTCTCGATGAGGTCCGCACGGCTCTTCTTCCCGATCTGAAGCCGGAGATGGGGCAGACGTTTCTTCCACTCGCGCAGGAAGGAGGCCATCGTCTCGTTGGTAAGTGGCAGCACCACCGCATGTCCGTAGTTCTGCATGATTCAGGCGACCTCCTCATCTTCTTGCTCGCGGGTGATGCGCCGCCGCGCCCTCTCAATGTCAGCGCACTTGCCTTCGAAGAAGTGCTCCGCCTTGCTGGCTTGCAGGTCGAGGTGCGTGGGTTCCCTTTTGATGTAGTCTCGCGCCTCTTGTGTGACCTGAAGATTGGTAAATTAGCTCAACATTGGTGTGCGTAGTAATGTGACTAGGTGCAGTACCTTGAAGTGCTCCTGATAGGTCTTAAAGTAGGAGCTGATGTTGGTGGCTTTGTGTGCTGTGATTAGCGCTGAGAGGAGGCTTGCCTGCAGAGCTGGCCCTTGTGACTTGAACTGCTGGTCCACATCAGAGAAGACCTGCTCCATGCTGTGGGTACTGGTCTGTATGTGGATGTGGTGGAGTGATGGTGTGGTGGTGTACTCACCACTGGGTAAGTACTTGGTGTTGTGTTTCTGCAGGGTGTTGAGAATGGAGGAGAGGTAGAGTGTCTTGTAGGTGTGGTGGTGTTTGATGAATGATGGACATGATGGTGTGGCATCCACAGGAAGCTGAGCAGAAGGGTGAAGTAAGGGGACTGCTTGTGCTGATGTGGGGGTGGTGAGTGTGCAGGGTAGTTGGAGGCAGCAGGTGAGAGAGTGAGTGAGAGTGTGTGATGTGAGCAGTGAGGATGTTGAGCTGCAAGAGTGTAGCTGAGCTGCCAGATCAGAGTGGGTGATGTGGTAGACAACAAGCCTGTGGTTGTTGTTGAAGAAGGTGTGGTGTGTGGCATCATTGGTGAGCAATGTTGACACTATGGTATGTAGCTTCCTGATGTGTTGAATGTACTTGCCAATTGTTGAGATTGTGGGTAACCCTTGCATGAATGGTCTGAGAAGGACCTGTGCAGAAAGAGGAAAAGGAATGGTCAGCCTGAGGAAGAGCTTTCCATGGTACCCACCCATACCTCCAAGCCAATTGCACTTATCTTGATCAGGTGCTTGATGTTGGGGTCCATGAGGGCTGTGAAGTCCAGCTGGTCTTTGTCTGTGGTTGTGAGGTCCAGCCCCCCATATTAGAGGTTCAGGTAATAGAACCTGGACAAGGAATAGGTGAGTGCCTCCCCTACTACTGATGGTGTGGCTGTACCATTGATAGGCATAGTGGGCCATTTGATTGGTGCTCACAAATTGTGTGTGTGTGACTTGGTCAGGTGCTGTTGGGTGTGCACCAAGGAGGTGGATGAATGTTGGCCAGTGGCCCTTCCATGCACCATTGACAAATTGCTGAGTGAGTTGCTTCATTGTTGCTGTGAACTGATTCAGGTAATGCTTTGTGTTGGGGGGTGGCAGAAGCTTCACCAGCCCCCATTCTTTTGCTCTCTGAGCCACCTGATGCTCCCATTGCTTTATGCACAGGGCTGCAATGTGGTCACTGCAGCCCTTCTTGAGCAGTGGTTTGTATTCTTGCCCCACCACCCTGGTGCTTTCCTTTTGTTGTTGATCTAACTCTGTGTGTATTCCATTCTTTGCACCATGATTGTCAGCTGTGTTATCAAAAGATATTGACTGGATTTGGTGAAGCTCTTTCTGGGGTATGCCCATCCTCTGTTGTTGCTGCTTGAGGTCTTGCCAGATGTTGTTGATGATCTTGGCTTGTTCTTTTCCCCCAGCTAGGTTGAGCACGCCAATGGTTGCCATCCAGTCTTTGCTGTTGAGCATGACACCAAAGTGAAGGGCTAGTAGAGAGTGAGATTGGCCTTTTGTTGTGCCATTGAGGGCAATGTTGATGTTCTGCAATAGCATGATTAGTTAAAACCCTGGACCCATGTTCACTGGGATTGTGTACCTGACTGTATGCCAACTTGTGTGCAATGGCATACTGCCA
Organism: Acanthamoeba castellanii str. Neff; assembly: GCF_000313135.1. Taxonomy (NCBI): domain Eukaryota; phylum Discosea; order Longamoebia; family Acanthamoebidae; genus Acanthamoeba; species Acanthamoeba castellanii. Next base: position 42,724 of record NW_004457313.1, on the reverse strand, counting down.
GCACATGAGAAACTCAATATTGAACTGCACCACAGAGTCTTTCTGTGGCAGTTCTTCTTGAGGCACATCCACACCTAGCAAGCATGCAAAGGTGTTGTGGATGGCTGGACCAACATGTTGCAACCCCATGTGCTGTTTACCACATAAAGTGGTCCCCAGCACATGCATGGAGGTTGAGAAGGATCCATTCTTCTCTTGGAAGGGCTTTTTCTTGATGGCTGGGAAGGGATGCTTCCCCCCAGCCCAAGACTGCACACTGGGCCTACTCCAATTAGCCATTTTTATTTAATCATTAGTAATAGGATACATACCTTGATTCTGATACTTTTGCCAATTTGTGCCCAACGTTGAGTGCTGCAGATTTTGATCTGTGATTAAAGATTGGAGCAGACCAGAGGCCTAGTGCTCCAACTTTTTGTTGATACCAGCACTGAGCATGCAGTGCTGCTTTTGCCCTCTTTGTGGCGCTGGATAGCTGATGCATCGATGATCACCACACTGTTGCTGACAAAGGGTTTTATTTAACAAGAGTTATGAGATGTCATTGACATGTCAATGACATCTCCACTGAATGTCATTCGATTTTCCTTTCACAGTGGCCTTGATGACAAATCTGACAGTTGCCTCGAAAAGTCATCAGCGAACATGGATTTCTTCTCTCCTTGAAATCTCTATCCCCTGCACCTGTCATTTTCTGTTTTCTCTGTTATCGCAGTGAAAACCAGCTAGCTTTTAGGCACCTTAGAAGAAACCAATCAAATATCAGAGAGGAGCTTAGAAGAAACCAATCGTATGCTGGCATGCAAGAGGTATTTTCCTTTCGGGGGGTGAAAAAAGGACCGTGGAAGGGCGAAATTTCGTGTTGCGACGCCCTACCACCTGCGGTGCGGCTGGCTTCGCCCGCGTCTCCCTCTGGCTGTGGGCGAACTTTCGAAGAGAAAAGAAATGTTTGTTTGGTGCCTGTAAAAATCCGGGAACGGAACCTCGTTGGCCATTATGGGACGGAAGGTGCTGTGCCAAGGGGTTCAGAGAAGGGGTGTGAGGCCACCCCGAGTACAAATAGAGCCAACCTCTTCCCGGCTTTTTCCACAGCACCCCGGCCCACAGCAGCTTACCCCCCCACACAGCAAGCCCCAGCTTCGATACGGCAAAAATCAACCCCATCAACCATGTCTGCCTCCACATCGACCCCGGCGGCAGGCGCTCGGCTCGTCATCACCAACCAGGAATCAGCTGAGCAGGAGGCGATTCACAAAAATGGAGAGAACAAACAGCTGCATTCGGTCATCAAGAATGTGCCGTTCATCATCGATCTCTCCTTGGAGGGCGACTTCGACAGGAGGGTCATCAATTTCAACAATTGCACCCTCGAGGCCACCCTCATGTACGATACATGCGAGGAAAAAGCCGGTCCACTACGTCTCACGTCGGCCGGTCGAGTACAACTGCACCGTCGACAAGACATCGGCGGGCGACAAGGTCCGGGTCGAGTGCGTTCTCAACGTGCTCTCGTCCCAGCACGAGGGCGCCTACTTCCGCCTGCGCTTCTCGGCCGCCTCGCTCGCTCAACACGTGCTCTCCGATCCGATCAGAGTCGTCTCCAAGCCTCTCCAACTGAAGAAGGTCAAGGAACAGAGGAAGGCTGCCGCCGCCGCCGCTGCCGCCTCCGTCGAGGGCAAGACCACAGCTGCCAGCAAGAAGCGCCCGCTCAGCGACTGCAACTCCTCCATCCAGGACACGCTCGCGCGCATCGAGGCCCAGCAGCAGGCTCAGCAGACCCTCATCTCGAGCCTCTTCCAGACCGTCATGACGCAGCTTCCTCTCACGCCCGCTGCGGCGTCTTCGGCCCCCAACACGCCGGTCTCCTCGCCCTACTACTGCGCCGGCAACCCTGCGACGCCTTCGTCTTCGGCCTCGCCCGCGGCCATCTTCGCACAGCCCGCCACCCCGCCGGCCAAGAGACGCCGCCTCGACAACCCCGCCGCGCAACAAGCACCTGCTGCTGCAGCGACCTCCGAGCTGCAGGCAACCTTCGAGGGCCATCTTCGCGGCCTGATCGACTCGTTCCACGCCATCACCCCGAGCCGTCGCGCGCAGGCCGTGCACTCATCCGTCATGGGTGCCTCTGCCACGCAGGTGGAGAAGCTCTCAGGCCTCGTCGACGTACTCTGCGCCGAGGGCCTCGGTCGCACCGCCCACATCAGCCTCGGCGGTGGCTCGAGCGTGCCCTCGAGGTCGAGCCAGCTGCCCTACCACCCTACCTGGCAGCTGTCCAGCGCGAGCTCGCCCCTCGTCTCCGCCGGTGCCGACGCGAGCGACGACGACGACGACGCAGCGACCGAAACGTGGCTCAGCACGGAGACCTCGCCAACGAGCACGTCCCCCATGTCTCCGGGAGAAGGCCAGTTCTCGTTCAACTCCATCGATGTCCTCTTCGACCCCGCGTCGGCTGAACTCCCAAAGCCGGCGGCCGTAGTCGGCGACTTCGACGACGACGAGCTCTACACCGAGCTCTTCTCCAGCCAGGGCTGGCTACTCGACCAAGGTGAGGCCAGTTCTTCCTTCTAACGGATGCCGCCCTCCGCTGTACAGTATGAGATCGATTTACCCTCGCCCCGAGCAGGTGAATCTGATGGTGGAAAAGGAGGACGAGGAGGAAAAAAGGACGGATCTCAAGAGGAGGAAGAGAGCGGGAGAAGCCGCGGAACTCACACACTACTACTCCTACTGGCAGCAGCAACGCACCCGCTCTCCGCCGGCGGTCCGCCACGCGCTACGCAACGACAACCGATTCGACGACGGACCTCCCAACAACAACAACAACACCGCACGACCACCACCACAACCGTACCACGACCAAGCGGCTATTTCCCCCTTCTATTCCGAGCGGCGAGACTTCGGAGACAAGCTCAACACTCGCCTTTGGCGCCTTCGACCGTCACCACCCACCCGCCGAGCCCGAGCTCCTGCCAGCCCCTCCCCTCTCTCCTCCCCTCTCCCCTACGACGCCCAGCGGCCACCACCACCACCACCGACGATGCCGCTGCTCGGGCGTTCCGAATTTTGTCCTCTCCTCCTGCTACTACTCTCCAACCGATCGCTGACCAGTCACTCTTCTGCGAGGGGACGCGAGGACATGATATGTCTCGAGCGATCCTCCTCAACAGGAAGCAGGACAAGGACGTCATTGCCATCGGCGGTGTCGGCGGCTATCTCTCGCGTCGTCGAGTGTCGCAGCAACAACACGTTGGTACCTCCCCAGCTGCTGTTCCCGGTGGTGTTAACGTCGCCACTGGGCCCAGCGGCGACAGGACACCTTCAGAGCTGCTTCCCGGACCGAGGGTGGATCCACCACACCCCTTTTTGACTGCCCCGGCAACTTGTATAAACCGTAACGTAACCCCACCCCGTTTCCTCCCTTGGATACTTACTTATCCACTCACCGCCTCACTTCCCCTCAGAGCAGTAGTTCGCGTCTCTCTCTCTCTCGTCTTCGCGACCATTTCACTTACTTGGTCCTCTTTTCGCGTTTCCTCCAGTCTCCCAACCACCCCCCGTGCGCCGCCTGTAGTAGCTGCCTCTCCCGTCCACATCCCACCACCTCCCCCACTTGACACGGCGGCGGTCCCCACACCGATTGTACGCCACCATCCCGCTCTCCACCTGGCGCTTGATAGCAGCTGCGGTGTGTAGGAGAAGCTGCGGCGCTGTCGTCTCCGTGGTAGGGTACGTGGATAGCTCCAGGTGCGCGAGCTACACAACACAACCATCACCACTTCGAAGCGCTCGAAGGAGGAACAAACAAACGAAACAAAAGAAGAAGACCGAACGCGACTTCGGCAAAGGGTGGGGCACAACGACGCCAATCCCCAGAGTAGTAGGGAAGAAGAAGAAGAAGAGCACTCAGTGCCACCACCCAAACGAGAAGAACTCCACCAGCGATCGTCTGCACCACCGCGAGCAGGGCAGAAGAAGAATAAAAACCACCGCCAAGTGGCTAACTTCACCACCATCCCACGCCACAGTGTGTTCTCCACCCTTCCTTCCTCACACCGCCTTTGGTGTGCGAGCCAAGACAAAAAACCGGGGCCTTCTTGACTCATCTTTTCCCCACGACACAGAAAGCGGAGCGATGGATGGCGAAGAAGAGGCGACCTGGGCGGACTATTCGTTCGTGGCGCCATTTCTGGAAGTCCGCCGCAGCGGAAACGGGCGGGGCATGTTCGTACGCGACCGTCCAGTGACGCGAGGCGAGGTGCTCGTCGTGTGGACCGGTACTACCCCCCCCTCCCACTCACGGCCGCTCTTTTCCGTTTCTTGGGGTTGTTCATTTTTTGCGCTGGGGGGGGGGCAAACGTGCAGGGCGGGTTGTCTCTTCGGCAGGCCTCGCGGGGGTGCCCGACGATGAGCACAGCTACGTGCTGCAGCTCCACGACGACATCTACATGATACCGTTTGAGTACGGCCGGAGAGAACCCGCAGTACCACGCCCTCCTTTGCCCTCCCTTCGTCGTTCGCCAAGCGGCGTCCCTTTCGCGTTGTGGTTGATCAAGTGGTGACCTCCGTTGTTATCTTTAGGACTTTGTAAACCACTCATGCAATCCGAACGCTGGCCTTGCCGGTGAAGCGATCCTCGTCGCCATGAAGGACATCGGTGTGGACGAGGTGCTCCCCGCTTTCTTTCGTTCTTCTTTCAGGGGTACGCAACCCTGGTGCCCGGCGCCTGGTACTCACCTGCGGCAGTGCAGGAGATCACGTTCGACTACTCCATGGCTGACAGCAGCGAAGTCGATGAGTTCACCTGCAACTGCCACGCTCCGCAATGCCGAGGTTTGCCGCTCTCTTCTCTTGAGCCGAGGCCGCACTCACCACTCCTCGACTCACATCACTTCCATGATCATGCGCCATCCAGGTGTTGTGCGCGGCACCGACTGGAAGCAGCCTGCCCTGTGGGAGAAGTACGGCTCGCATTGGTCTCCCTATCTCTTGCAGAAGATCGCGGTTCTACAGCAGGCACAGCAAGCCACCACCAGCAGCACCGGGGGCAAGGACTAGAAGCACCGCGATACACGGCGCACGTGCCACCACAATGATAAAAATGAAAACGTTTGGTGTCGACGCTGAGCTTGGGCCGGACCAAGCAAATTCGTTTCAGCAAAGGAGCTCTTCCACCACGCACAAACCGTTTGACGCCGACGACCACAACATACGTATGTTCAATAGCCGAGGTGTTCCCACCCGCACCGCGGGGCAGGCTCTTACGCCTCGCCGCGAGAGCGTTTCGGACGACCCCGAGGTCGACGGCTTTTGGAAGAGATGCCTCGCCGCCCACCCCACTTCCAACGTACCCTCCCCCTCCTCTTTCGCGTGAAAAACTATTTTTAAATAATAAAATAATATTTTAATTAATTGTTCGTTGCCGGGACAGGACGAGGTGGAGGTGCGGCATGTGGTGGCGCAATACGACCGTGAGTTTGGACCCGCCTCGGCACTGGACAAGCGGTGCCTCGTTGCCATTCTCGCACAAGGACAGAAAGGTACGTCCCCTTTACTACACACGTGCGTGAGAGCACTGTATCACGCCGGCTGGCGGCCCGCAACTGACCACGGCTGCTGCTGCGGAAACAGAGGGTGACGGGGCCAGTCTCAAAAAGAGCGACTTCGTCTTGTTCCTCTCCCGTTTCGGACCCCTCAAGCTGTGCGTGGGCAAGGTGCGAAGCGTGCTCGCCGAGGGGCGTCTCTGGTTTCACGGGAACGGAGACCGGGACCAGTGCCTGCGGCTGCTCGACAACATGCCCTCCAACGACAAGGTGCCCACTCACACCGCCCGCCCGCCCGCCCGCCCGCCCGCCCGATCAGCACCAACCATCGAAGCACTTGTTTGTTTGTTGAACCTCATGTTGGTTGGTGCGACGTCACACACACTTGTCGTCATCAGGCCTTCCTGGTGCGGTACAGCACTCGATCTCCGGGCGCCTTCTCCATCCACTACGTGAAGGGCGGTACGGGCTCAGCCCTACTGGGAGCTCGACCCGGGGCTCGTCGCGGTGTGCACCACACGTCTAACCTTTTGCGCGGTGGGCTTGGTCTTTTTTTATGGCAGGGCAATCGCGGATCTTCAACGGCATCACCAACAACACCAAGGGCGAGGGAATAAACGTTGCCTCCGACGATCAATCCCTCTCCTACTCTACGTTCGCCAGGTGCGACTTCGCGCTCCTCTCCTCTCTCTCTCTTTCTGCAAGAAGCGGGCTTACATGGTGACGTGCATGTAATGTGGACCCGCCTGTGCAGTTTCATCTCCAAGAACCCGCACCTCTTCGCCCATCCATGCCCCGGACCTGCCACCGATTCCTTCCAGAGGCTGAAGGAGGACATCGCCATCCAGATCGCCCAAGAGGCCAGCGGCAGTACGTTCGCCCCCTATCCCCCTCCAGTCGAATGTTGAGCTCTGCTGTGGACCGACCGTGTCCGTGCAGATGTCTATTGCATCAGCGAAAGCTTTGTGGCCGAGGATGAACCCGAAGAGGAGCCAGACACAGGTACGCGCAGCATCGCGTTGCCAGCCACTCGGACTTGGTGATGATGCTCACGCGCTTGCCTTGGCAGTCGAAGGAAAGGTCAAGGCCGCGCTGGACCGGTGTCTGCAATCGGGCAACCACACGGCAGCGCTGAGCGGCCTCGGCCTGGCCGCATTCCCCGAAGCCGAATCAGCGAGGTGGCTCAAGCTCAACGACACGCTGGACACCTACTGGGTCGACCTCTCGGAGAACAACCTCAGCATCCTGCCCGCCAAGATCAGCAACCTCCTGGCCAGCGCCTCGCTGCTGAACGTGGCGCACAACCACCTGTCCAAGCTGCCGCCCACCTTCTCGCTAATGCGCAACCTGCGCGCGCTCGACCTGTCGCACAACAAGTTCACCGACATCCCCACCGAGCTGTACCGGCTCAAGCAGCTCGAGGAGCTCCGCATGACCAACAACTACCTCATCTACATACCCAACGTCTTCTTCGAGGAGATGGCCGGTCTGCACGTGCTCGACCTCTCCGGGAACAAGATCGTCGAGCTGCCCGCCAACGTGTCTCGGTACTTCCACCACCACCGGCCCCCCCCCCAAGGGTCTCTCTTTCGTTCTCGAGCAGGAAGGTGTTTCCATGACTTACGTTCGTGCGGCGGCTGCAGGTCGTCGAGTCTCTCTGTGTTGAGAGTGGGCAGCAATCAGCTGCGATGGCTTCCGCGCGAGTTGGCACGCAGCCCCGCGCTGGAGGTCCTGGACATCCACAACAACCACATCCACCACCTGCCTCGCGTGCTTGTCAACCTCTTCGAAAAACTCAAGGGTATGTGTCTTCACCTTCATCCCCCCCGTTCGTTCTTTTTTTGTGCGTGGAGCAATCCTGGCATCGTCTAGACCGCCTTCTCTGACGCATAGCACCACCACAGAGCTCAACGTAGCGGACAATGAGCTCGATCTGCCGTTCGAGGTCACCTCCGGAAGCGCGGACAGGATTATCAACTGGATGAAACACCGTACTTCCTCCTCCTCCTTGCCTCACCAACCATTCACCACTCCCGGTACTGATCACCCCACCTCTCTCGTGGTCGCACAGAGGATCAATCGGACGACGAAGAGGACGAAGGCGACCTCGAGACGGACATGGGGTATGACGACGATGACGAGCCCGAGTACGAGGATCTTCTGGAGCCGCCGCCGGAGAACGCGCCCTCAAACTACGCCGAGCCTCCCGAGCTTCCGCCTTTCAAGAAGAACAAGAAGAAGGCCAAGCGAAGTCGGTGGGAGCGTTACCAGGTTCGCCACACGTCTTCTCTCTCTTTCACACCACACACGCACACGAACACACACCACACGGCCTCTGCTTATTTTGATTCTCTCTCTCTCTCTCTTCGCGGACAGAACCAACCGCTCCACAACTACTGCGTGGTCGACAAGGAGGCCATCAGAAGCTCCGGCAGATCCTCTTCCCGCAGCCATTTCCTCGGGTGAGCCCCAACCCTCCTCCACCTCAAGCAGCTTCTTCTTGACTCAAGTGGTGGCGTGGTCCCTTCCTCTGGCCTTCAGACGGGAAAGCCGCGAGCGGAGGCCCACGCTTACTGCGTCTTCGATCGTGACCCTCCCCAACTCAGAGTTTAAAATCGAAGTACGTAGTTATGCTCCAATGGACTCCTCTCCACTGCGGCACCAGCGCTGACGGACATGCGCCGCTAGGCCGGCGACTCGCAAGCGCCCTTCTCGGCGGCGACGTTCTCCATCGACAGCCAGAACGACTGCGTCGAGTACTCCAAGTATTTCATTACCAAAGGTGAGTCAAGTGCGTCCTTGCGTTAACGTGGGCTTCTTCTCGTTCACTAACTCCCTCGCTCTCCGCCTCCTCCTCAGTTCACACCAACTTTGTGGGCGTCGATCCTGTGGTGGGGGCCTTGACCATCACCATCTCCAAGGAAAAGGTAGTCACTGTATACGGGGCCATCCACTCCACCAACCTAACCTTCCCGGCCAGCTCACCAACCCAACAACTTGTGTGCACGCCAAACAGGACACGCCTCATTCGCAGCTCGACGCAAGTGGCGAAGTCTATCGCGCTCTCGTCAGAACAACCGATGTACGCTGCAATTCCCCCCCCCCAGTGCGCCAAAGCTATGCGTGCATTTACATTGGTGGTCATGTTGTGTCCTGCGACACTCGCCAGGAGGATAAGCTGTGGGACATTCCGGCCTCGCTGCTCAAGGAGCGCAAGAAGGTCGCTGTATCAAAGGACCTCTTGAAGGCACTCCTCAAAGTGGTAAGTGCCATTCATAACACCAAATTAACATTGTTGTTTTGTAAGCGATCGCGTGGTGACTGATTCGCGTATCTCACTCCTAAACGGCGCAGACGAAGCCGCACTTGAGCAACGCAAAGATGCGAGTGGTTCGGCAAAAGAACGCACAGGCTCAGTTCCTCAAGCTCGACAACGTGCTTCGGGTGCGCGCATTGCCCTGGCCCCTCCCTCCCTTGCATAGATCCCCTCTTTCTCACACCCGCCCTTTCGGGACTGCACGAGAAGATGCCACAGCATTTCCGCTTCGGAGTCCTGTACGCCAAGGACGGCCAGACATCAGAGCAGGGTACGCGCCATTCTGCCCTGATACTCTTCCCTGTTACATGCGCTCGCCGAATCATTAACCGTTTCCTCTCGCTCGTGCTGTGCACAGAGTTCTACGACAATCGTATGGCTGCTCCCCTCCCCCTCTTTACACTTGTTGTCTCGCTGTTCGCTGATGATGATCTTCTCTCGACCGTTCCGCAGCTGTGGGGAGCCCCGCCTTCAAGCACTTCCTGGACTTTTTGGGCGATCGCATCCGCCTCAAGGGGTGGAGGCGTCATCGGGCCGGACTCGACGTCAAGAGTACGTTGAATTCTCTCGGTTCCCCTCACACACAAACCCTCTCTCTTCTCACCTTCGTGCCCTCTGCCGGTTTCTGTTCCTGCAACCATCACAGCTGACTCCACTGGCACCGAGTCCTACTTCACGACATTCGAGAACTTCGAAGTCATGTTCCACGTCTCTACTCTTTTGCCGCTCCTCCCCAACGACCCCAGCCGAGTACGTGCCTGGCATAATAATTCTCTCTTGGCCCATCCTGCCGGTTGACGGCTGACGTGGTCGCATCCAACATCACTGTACACACAGCTGGAGAGGAAGCGCCACATAGGAAATGATGTGGTGGTGATCATCTTCAAGGATACTCAGCCCGGCAAGCCCTCCTCGCCCCTCCCGATACAGTTCGCCTCTCATATGACCCGTACGCCATTCCTCTCTCCATGGCACCTCTCCTGGTCTTGTCCACACGCACTCATCCCTTCCATCACACAGACGTATACGTGGTGGTCGAGATTGATCACGCCCGTTCCACCGATGAGCAAGTCGTGTACCGGTATGGGGATGTCATCAGTAGACCACGAGTGTGATTGCAGGCTACCCGACTTACTGCCTCTCTCTCTCTCTCTCTTCTCTCTTCTCTTTCTCTCGTCTTTGTCATACACAGAGTTAACATCGCATCCAAGGACGATGTGCCGGACTCGGAGCCTCACCTGCCGTCCCCTCCGGTCTTTGAGGAAAGCGAACTGTTCCGCACCTTGCTCCTCACCAAACGTACATTCACTCATTCGTACCGAAGCTCCTCGCACACAAAGAGCGCTGTGGTCTCATCGATTCCTGTTCTTCTGCTTCTTCAGTGATCAATGCAGAGCGGGCTTCCTACCTGGCGGCGGAGCTCAAGATGGCGAACAAGCGAAAGCGGAAGGCCATCCTCGAGGACCTCGAGAAGGAGGTGTTCCCCAAGACTCTCAAGAAGCGCGACGAAGACAAAACGAAGAGCTACTACCTGCCCATTCCCGTCGATGAGTGGAAGAACACCTGAGGTGTAAATGAGCCAAGGGGTTGGCGACTTCGGACCGATGCACAACGATCCCACTTTTCCAAATATATATCACCATAAGGGGGGTGGTGACTATGATAATGTTGTGGACTCTCCTTGACTGGGATCTCTGTGGGTGGTGGCGATGCGCTATTGGCGGGCGGCTTGCCAGGGAAGAAACCGGGTTATATGTGGGATTGGAAGTCCTGCCCCTGCGGTGTACACTCCTGGCAGCAGCTTGGCCAAGACAACGGCCACACCTCCGCCGAAAGCAAAAGATGAAGCGAGGAAGTCGTGCAGCCCCCAAGGGCGATGTTGCTAAGGTACGCCTCCTGCTGATTAATAATCTCCAAAGGAATGGTGGAATGAGAGATCTCTTTCTCCAAATAAATTGAATTTGCCCCCCCCCCAATTCAACACTGATGCATCAATTCGTTGGTGGATGAGCAGAAGGAGGATACCGGAGAAGGCCACACATCCAAATCGCCTGCTGGCGCTACTGTGCGCAGATCTTCGCGTGCACGCGCAAGCAAGACGTCGTGGTGGGCAGCCGAGAAGGGTGCAGCTGCCAACTACCTGGCCTCCGACTCAGACGACGGCGAGAGCGGACCAGGCGGTGCCACGCCACGCAAGCGAGTCAAGAAGGAGGCTGCCGGTCCTGCTGCAAAAGGTAGCGGCAGCAGCAATCGGCCCGGCCGCAAGCGCAAGGCCGAGGTCAGCGTAGAGGTACTCCTCCCTGCTGCGCCACGTGCTCAACACAACATTCGGGCTCATGCGTGATTCGTGGTGTCATGCTACTCCACAAAAACTCCACGATAGGAACATGGTGACTACTGCGAAGTGTGCGGGAAGGAGGGCAATCTTCTGTGCTGTGACGGATGCGTTCGTGTGTACCACCTCGGCTGTCTCGCGCCGCCACTCAAGAGCGTCCCCAAAGGTATGCCGCGCTCTGCTCCATTGCGAGCCTGACCCGTGAAAATGGCCTCGTGAGTCTCAAGCAACGAGTCTGCGTGTGCAGATGACTGGTTCTGCCCGGTGTGCGCCAGCGAGCGGGCGACACAGCTCGCTGCAGGCACGACAGCCAGGCAGGAAAAGGCCAAGAGAGAGGTCATGAAGGACAGCGAAGAAGAGGAGGAGGACGATGAGGCGGAGCAAGAAGAAGATGACGAAGACGAAGAGAGCGACGAGAGCGATGAGAGCGAAGAAGATGAGCGCGCCATCGACAAGATTCTCTGCATCCGACGCAAGAAGGAGAAAGCCGCCAATGGTGAGGACAAAGCAAAGCTGGAAGCAGGTGAAAAGGGCAAGGAGAAGGGGAAAGATAAGAAAAAGGAAAGTGAGGAAACGCCTAGTAAGAGGCAGATGAAGGACGGGTTCGGAGACTCGATCGAGATTCTGGTCAAGTGGAAGGACCGCGCCTATATTCACAGCGAATGGATCGACGAACGCACCGTACTCCGCCTCGCCAGGATCAAATATCTCAACTTCTTGCGCTCTCTCGTACAGACCACCGCTTTTTACGCTTCGCTTCTCTCTCCCTCTCTCTCGTCTGATAACACACTCACGCACCTCGCCTGCACTTCTAAGATGGAAGAGCAGGGACCCGTGTGGGACGTTGACCTGGATGACCTGATAGAGGCGCAGGAGGACAGCGACGCCATGTACGAGCACGGAATTAAGACGTCATGGACCGTGATCGACCGCATCGTCAAATCGAAGTACGCTCTCCATCATCAACGCCACTCTTCTCGGCCTCGGCATGACGATCTTGCTAATCGTTATTATATGGGTGTGGTGGTCACACGCAGGAAGGAGAGGGATGGAACGCAGTCGTATTTGGTAAAGTGGGACGAGTTGGACTACGACCAGTGTACATGGGAACAGGAAAAGGACATCAAGGACCTGCCTGACTTTCAACAGAAGTTGGAGCTCTTCCGTCAGTTCAACGACCCCGCCAACATGCAGGCAGCCGAGAAAAAGCTCAACGCCGACCAGGCCCAGCAGAAGGCCTTCAAGAAGTATAAGCAGCAGTCCACCTGCCTTGGAGGTACACCCGAGCCCTCTCTCTCTCTCTCCTCTCGTGCACACTTTCTCTGGCCTCCCCATGGTTACTTTAACCGATCCCTCTAAACCAGGAGGTGAGCTGCACGACTACCAGCTCGAAGGTGTGAACTGGCTCCTGTTTTCGTGGCACGAACGCACCAACGTTGTCCTGGCCGACGAAATGGGCCTCGGTACGTGCCCTCTCAGCAGCTGTCCGCGGAGCTTAAAACAATTTCTTTTTGGCTGGACGCTGCTCACCTGTGAGACCACAAACAGGGAAAACGATTCAGTCGCTCGCGTTCATCTCGACGCTGATGTTTGACAAGGGGTGCTGGGGTCCATTCCTCGTTGTGGCCCCGCTGTCCACGCTCGCCAATTGGAAGCGCGAATTCCAGCAATGGGTGCCCAACGTCAACGTCGTACGTTAATCCGCATGGGCTGCTCGTTTATGGTCCACGGCTTTTGTGACGTCGTCTGACCATTTACACGCACGCACGCACGCACGCACGAAAACAGGTGCTGTATCTGGGCTCGCAGGACTCACGGCGAGTGATCCGGGAAACAGAGTTCTTCTTTGAGCCCGACAAGCTGAAGAGTGCGGCGAGCAAGACGCGTGGAAAGGACAAAAAGAAAGAGAGGCAGCCTAAGCCCTACAAGTTCAACGTCCTCATCACGTCCTACGATATGATCCGCATGGACTGTACGCTTTTTCCTCACTGCCGATGTTTGCTAGCTCCGCCACGCCCGGGCGCTATTTGACACCTTTCTGACTTGCCGCATAGTGACCTACTTGCAGCGACCGACGTGGGAGTGTCTTGTGGTGGACGAGGCCCACCGACTCAAGAACAAGAACTCGGTGCTGTTTCAGTCGCTGTCGCAGTTCAAGACCAAGCATCGGGTGCTTCTCACTGGCACACCGCTACAGAACAACCTCTCGGAGTTGTTCCATCTGATGCAGTTCATCGAACCAGAGAGGTACCTGACATCGCACTTGGGGTGGTTCTAATCGTCGCGGTCCTAATCATCATTACTATTATTTTCTCTAGGTTCCCATCAGTGGAAACGTTCGAGAGTGAGTTCCCCAGCCTAGAAAAGGAAGAGCAAGTGAAGAAGCTTCACGCGCTGCTCGCACCGCATATGCTGCGACGCGTGAAGGGCGACGTCAAGCTCAAGATCCCGCCCAAGAGTGAATTCATCATCCGAGTCGAGCTCTCCCGGGTGCAAAAGGAGCTCTATCGCGCAATCCTCACCAAGAATTATCAGGTTTGTGTCACCCGCCGTTTCGCGTGTGTGCGGCCCGCACGCTAAATCCACATCTCGTGGTACTACGTGGTGCAGCTGCTGACTGGCGTGGGCTCCCACGGAGGAGGTCGGGTGTCGCTTCTCAACGTCGTATCACAGCTCCAAAAAGTACGATACTGCGTGCATCGATGTAACACCGGCATTTTAGGAGTCCTTTATTTACCTCCTCCTCCTCCTCCATGACGCTTGATCCCACTAGTGCTGCAACCACCCGTACCTGTTTGAAAGCTACGAGCCCAAGACAGAGACCAGAGAGGAGGCTGTACGACTGATGGTGCAAGCGTCGGGCAAGCTTCTTCTGTTGGACAAGATGTTGACGAAGCTTCACCAGCAGGGCCACCGCGTCCTCATCTTCTCCCAGGTGTGTGTGTGGTGCGCATGAAGGCGTGTTGTTTCAAATGATGATCGTCTGACACCGTAGCTGTATTAATTTGGACAGATGACGCGCTTATTGGATGTGCTGGAGGATTACCTCTACTACAAGAACTATTCCTACGAACGCATCGACGGAAACATCATTGGACGGTACGGCTACACCTCACAGAGACTCTTGTCCACAGGGGAGCCAACGCACGCACGCGCGCGTATCCATTATATGTAAATAACACAAAACACGCTACCAGGGATCGACAAGAGCGAATCGATCGGTTCAACACGGATCACTCCAAGTTTGTGTTCCTTCTGTCGACTCGTGCTGGCGGTCTGGGCATCAATCTGGCAACCGCCGACACCGTGTTCATCTACGACTCGGACTGGAACCCGCACAACGACATTCAGGCCTTCTCGCGTGCACACAGGATCGGGCAGGTATCAAAAGTCATGATCTACCGCCTCGTTACACGGGCCACTGTCGAAGAGACGATCATCCAACGGGCCAAGGAAAAGATGATGCTCGACCACCTGGTGGTGCGCCGCATGGGCTCCAAGGGCGCCCACGCCCTCAAGCAAGCCGAGCTCGACTCCATCCTCCGGTTCGGTTCCGCGGAGCTTTTCAAGGAGGAGCACGAGGCCAAAAAGAAGAGGGAGGCCGAGGCGGAGCAGGCCAAGGCTCAGGGCGGAGAAGGTGTCTCTGCGGCCGAAGAATCAGCCGCAGCCAAGGCTGAGGACGACGCCAACCGCATCATTTACGACGACGCTGCTATCGATGCCCTCCTTGACCGCTCGCAGGTACAGTCCATGCTTCTCGTTACTCGCACCCTCCCAACGAATATCCAAAACGGCAGCTAATGCGTGCACAAATGCATGGCTATGTGTGTGCTTAACACCAGGTGGCAGTGGAGCAAAAGTCGGTGGCGCAGGACGACTACCTTAACTCGTTCAAGGTGGCCTCCTTCAGCGGCCTCAAGACGTCCACTTCTTCCGCTCCGACTCCCACTTCTCAAGAAGCTGTGCAAAACGGTATGTAGACACATGCAGCACCTCTTGTAGCATTGATTGGCGGTTGGTGACGCGATTGCCAACCCGCGGTCTCCTCCCACCCACCCACGAGCAGAGGAGGAAGAGGAGGACTTCTGGGAGAAGCTGTTGGCGTCGCGGTACGAAGAGTTCGCCAAGGAAAACGAAGAAGCCATGGGCAAAGGCCGCCGCACCCGATCTAAACTGGTTCGCTACTCGGAGGTCCAGCAGCTGGAACAAGAGGAATCTGTTAACGTACGCGCGAGCTGGAGCATTACCGCTGCTAGTGAGCTTATTTCTCCCCCTCCCCTGTTTGTTGATCTGACGCGCGCACTCACCACTTTGCATCGTGTCCAGGGCATGGAAGACGAAGACTACAGCGAGTCGTCGAGCGCCGAATCGGAGAAGGACAGCCAGGGCGTCTCCATCCCCCGTGGCCCTGGGCGTCCACGCAAGAAACCCCGCCTGGAAGGACAGCCCCCTAAGTCTTCAACCCGTACGGGTTTCCCTCCCCAAACAACCATTTGCCTCGCCAACGCTCTGACAGGCCTGTTTGGCACACGCATATGCAGGTCTCATGCAGGGAGAAGGCAAGGCCATGAAGGTGTTGGGCTTCAGTGCAAGCGAGCGCGCGGCGTTCCAGAAGATGGTGCTGATGTTCGGGTTGGGCGACGGCACGTGGCGCCACCTCATCCGGGAAAGGGGTGCCCTCAAGCGCAAGAGCTATGCCGAGATCGTTGCCTACGGCAACCTGTACCTCGCCCATTTGCTCGAACCCAAGGATCTCTCGTCCAATCCCAGCACCTACGCCGACGGCGTGCCTAAGGACACCACCGTCAAGCGCAAGGACATACTCACGCGCATTGCCAAGCTCCACCTCATCGAGAGCAAGATGCGCTCTACCGAAGCCCTAGAGGTATCTTCTTCACACACACAACACACACACATACAACACGAACACCCTACCGTTGGCCCTTCCGTCCGTTTTCGAAGTGAGACTGACGCGGTGTGCCGCTTACCTGCTAGGACTTTGACATACGAGATGGCGGGTGGACGGAGTTGCAGCAGCGCTGGCGAGATGATGTGTCGCTGTGGCAGCGACGACACGACTACCTGCTCCTCCAGGCCGTGCTGCAGGAGGGCTACGGCAAGTGGAAAGAGATTATGAAGTACGCGATCCTATTATATCTGTTGTCAACCCCGCGTCCTACACCCATCTTCTTCATTGTTGCTTCTAACGGGCGTTACCACATCAACGTTTAGGGGCGAGGCCGGACCCGAGTTGCTGACTGCTGCTTCGGCCGAGCGCAAGCGACAGCGCGAGGACGGCGTCAGGCTGCGGGGTGGGGTCAAGAAGGAGGCCAACAAAGCCGTTGCAGCGACGGAAGAAGATGAAGAAGAGGCCAACGAACACTCGGACACGGATGAAGACAAGGAAGAAGCTAACGGCGGTGCTCCGGGCAAGCGCGAACGCGAGAAAGTCGACTACATCGCGCTCGGCTTCATGCGATCGCGCCTGCACACCCTCGAGGAGGCCCTGTCCGTCGAGCAGCAGCTCAAGCGTCTGGGGCTCCTCGACGGAAAGGGCACCGCTTCCGCCGACGAATACGAGTTCAGTGACGGCGACGCTCGTCAGGGCAACGGCCAAACACGTGGGACCACCGGTGATAACACGCCAACGCCGACGTCAGTGCCGTCGAGCCCTTTGATCATGTTGGCCACGAGCGACGCCCCTTCGGAGGGCTCGTCGCCAATGATTCTCGACGCTGCCGCGAATTCCAGCGACGAAAGCGATGGTGATGACTACACGCCCACCCGACGTCGCGGTCCTCAACCCGGCAATGGCGATCATGATGCCGCCACAGCAGCGACAGACGGTATGTTCCCCCTAGTTACGACTCGAGGTGGTTTGTCTCTAACAAAACAACTGTACTCACTCCGAATAGATATAGAGCGCAACTTCTTGGACACATTGCAGAATGATCCCAAGTACAAATTCGTGGTGCAGTTCAAAGAGCTTTTCAGGTATCTTCTCACCCCCCCCACAGCGCTCTCCCCTTATGCAACTGCTGGACTTTACTCACCTTTGTATGATCCCAATCATGCCAGCTATGTACATAGGACACGAGAAGGGCTTCTTGCTCCCACTAGCGCGGAGAAGCTGGTGCATGGTACGATTGGGTCGCCCCAGCTCCCCAAAAGAATCGTGTGAGGCCTCTACAAGCGGGTGGTTTGGCCCTGAGATCTCTAACTCACTAGTTGAAAAAATCAACACCTCCTGTACGGCAACAGATCTGTCTTTGCTGGAGGAGCTCATTGGCGAAACGGAGACTGCACTGGATCAGGTCGTGAAGCAAGTCACCAGCGGCAGCCGCGGCTGAAGCGCTCTTGGCCGCGGTCTGGCAGTCGTCTGGGTGGCGAAGAGGGCGGAGGAGCTGCTGGCCTTTTTTGCGGAGGCTTGTCAATTTTTTCCAATCTCTCAATTTAAACGGGAACATGCGAATTTTCGTCAAAATAGTCTCCCAGTTGGGCGGGTGCGAACAGACCAGAACAACCCAGGGCGAGAAGAGAGGAGGGTTGGCCCAAAGAATCAATCGCTCTCTCTTTAGATCAACACACAAAACTTCACACCACCAACCCCAAACACGGCATGAAGACCATTCTGGGAGGTAGCAAGAAAAAAGGCTCCTCCAGAACCAAGGCCTCGTCTTCATCATCGAAGGTACCGCCGTTGGGGGCGATCGTGGCATTGGAAATGCTCAGCCAGTTTCCATGATCGAACACCCATCGTGTATGTGTATGTAATCTCAGGACGCAAAAGCGAAAGCTCTGATTGGAAAGACGATTGAAGTCAAGAATCGACGGTTCAAAGTCAAGGAGATCTTGGGAGAAGGTACCACCACCTTTCGCGCCACCTGCACCTCCCCATAAATAATAGAAAATAAATAAATATATTATGTATATATGTTCATCTTCATCGCTCCCAGCGGTTCGCCCCCGCTAGCAGCTGGTCGCTGCGCCCTCTCACCGTGCTTGCGATCATTGTGTCTTGTTGTTCTTTTTGGTGTTGGTGTGGTGTACCAAAGGTGGCTACTCAAACGTGTACCGGGTCGTGGAGGAGGGCTCCAACAATGTGTTCGCCCTGAAGCGCATGCTGGTCAGTGTCGATGAAATGGACCTCGTCAAGCGCGAGGTTTCACTCATGGTACGTTGCAACTGTTGTGAGTCTTGGCCACGGCTTGCTCTCTCGCTCTGTATATCACTTTGGGGCTTGGCCTCTGGCGCGCCGATGTAACACCACCAACACCAACAGAAAAGCATACCTCCCCACCGCAATCTGGTGCATTTCGAGTGTGCCAACGTGACAACCAGCGCGGAGCAGCGAAAAGGAGAAGACCTTATGGAGGCCAACATCATCATGGAATACGCCGATGGTGCTCGTCACCCCTCCCTTCTCCCATCACCACGCTCCATTTACAGGGAGCTTTCTCTCGCGGCGTTGTTGGCCAGCTCTCCTCTAACACGCGTGTGCTGTGGTGTGTGTGATGTTTGCAGTGCGTTTGTTCGATGTGATGGAGGCACGCCACACAGAGGGCAAGTACTTCACGGAGGCCGAACTTATTGCCATCATGGTAGACGTGTGCGAAGGCGTGGCGGTTCTTCACCAGCATCGACCACCCATTGCGCACAGGGATATCAAAGTCGAGAACGTGCTGTTGGGCAACGATGGAGCCTACAAGCTGTGCGACTTTGGTAGCGCCACATCGGTGACGCACCACCCCAAGACGGCGGCCGAGCGCGATGCGGCGGAGGCGGACATTGAGCGTAACACCACGGTAAGCAGAAAGCTACACCTCTCCTGAAGTCTCATTCAGCCTTTACTAAGACTGTATTTATACCTCCTCAGATGGTGTACCGAGCGCCGGAGATGCTGGACCTCTACGCTGCGAAGCCCATTGACGAAAAGGCCGACATTTGGGTATGCGCTCAACAACGGTTCGAGCTCTCTTTCATCAACTGGTCACTGATGCACATGAATGTAAACATGCGTGCGTGCGTGGTGCCTCTCTTTAGGCTCTGGGTTGCATGCTCTACAAGATGTGTTTCTTCGAGGACGCGTTCAGCATAGGCGGACGCTTAGCTATCCTCCAAGCCAACTTCTCCTTTCCTCTCGCACCCAAATACTCACCGGAGCTCAACGAATGCATCAGTACGTGGTGACCTCTTTTTGTGTCTCTCTCTCTTTGTGAACTGGTGCGGACTGACCTGATGGGAATTTTGTGCGGATGGTGTTGGCTAGAATACATGCTGGAGTTGAATGCGGAGGAACGGCCTTCCATAACGGCCGTCATCCGGCGGCTACAGAGACTCAAAGCCGGTCTGGGGCAGGATACGCCGGGAAAGCACCGACGATCGCGAACGTGGGGCGGGTCACAGGACAACCTCCACATCGACGATATACCGCCCGCGGCTGCCAATGTACGGATCTTCCTCGCCTAGCAAACGGCTTTCCAACCTTATGTTGGGGTGTTAATTACCCTCTATCAAATTGCTCAGTAGCTGATACACACGTTGTTCCTCGCTCGTTTTCTCTTGCATCCCAGGCCGAAGACAAAGCCACCTCGCTACACTCCTCCGGAGCTTCCAGCAACAGAGGTACACATGATGCATTCTTCCTCCCGCTCTCACCACAAGCAGCGAAAAAACAAAAAGTTAAAAAATTAATCGTGCACTCTAGAGCGGCGAAAGGTACCGGTCGTTCCGAGGAAGACAAGCAGCGACCTCGACACATCTATAGCGGCTAGCCCTCCCTCGCCAGCTACGGAACATAAATCGAGCCTACGCGACTCGCGGCGGCCGAGGCGTGACTCTGGCCACGGCCGACGGGAACTGCATTTCGACGGCCCGACGGCTGGAAGTGGTGCGACCAACGGCGGTATCGATCCGAATCCCAACATTCGGGGGAGTCCCGTCTCGGATCGCGCCTTCGCCTTTCCAGCACCACCCAGCCACCGAAAGGGGTCGATTAGTGCCTCGGCGTCTCCGTTGCTGATGCCTGACACGTTCCCATCGCCGGTGCTGTCGCCTTCGTCGGCTCTCAAGCCCGGCCAGCTGATACCGGGCGGATCGCCCATGATGGGCATGATGTCGATCACTCCACTCGGTAGTGGCGGCACGGCTAGCCTACCGCACGGCCTTGGTGGACTCAGCATGGTGCCACTCGGTAGCGGTGGCGGCAGTCCAAGCGGAGGGCTCACCCTTACCGCGCTGCCCAGCGGCGGACATCAAGGCGGCCTCACGATGACACCACTAGCCAGCGGCAACCAAGGCGGCCTCACTATCGCCCCCATCCCCAGCGGCGGCGGCGGCGGCGGCGGGCTCACCATGACCCCGCTGGCGAGTGGCGGGAATCCAGGCGCTGGGCTTACTAGCGGGGGCGCCAGCCACCACGGCGGCCTGACTCTCAGCCCTCTGGCGAGCGGCGGTGGCAATCAGGGCCAGCAGGGTGGCCTCACGATGACTGCTCTGGCCAGCGGGGGCAACCACGGCGGCGGCGGCGTCGGTCTCACGATGACACCACTCGTCAGCGGTGGCGGCGGCGGCCTTACCATGACTCCGCTGGCCAGCGGCGGAAATCAAGGCGGCCTCACGATGACACCACTAGCCAGCGGCGGCCTCACCATGACTGCTCTGGCCAGCGGCGGAAACCAAGGCGGCCTCACTCTCGCTCAGCGCAACAGTGGCGGCCTCTCCATGAATCCGCTGACCAGCGGCGGGGGCAACCAAGGCCACGGAGGTCTCACGATGGCGCCGCTGACCAGCGGCGGGAAGACTGGCATACCCACACCTTACTCGTCGGCGGCAAGCAACGGCTACGGAGGACACAGCCTATCACCGCTGGCCAGCGGCGATGGCGCGATGGGTGGGATGAGCATCAAGCCGCTCGCCAGCGGCGGCACCAGCCGCGGCCCAACGACACCAACGCGCGCTGGTGCGATCAGCAAGAGCAGCGGCGGAAGCGGAAGCGGCGGCGGCGGCGGCGGCGGCGAGATGTCGATCATTCCTACGATCAGCGGCTCCTCGCGGGAGAAGGAGGGCAAGGGCGAGATCATCACGTTCGAGGCCATGATGAAGCTCATCGATCGAGAGCGCGAGGAGAAAGACAAGCGCAGCCATTCCGCCGACAGCATCGAGAGCGACATGCGCGGCGAAGGCCAAGAACAAGGCGGCCGCAAGCCTACCACCGGGTCCAGCAAGAAGAAAAAGAACAAGAAGACTAGGCGCGAGATCCTACCAGGGTATGTGCCCCTCCCCTCTCTCCTTAACGCCCTTGCGTGGTCTCTTCTATTCTGTAAAATGGGATGGCGACGCGACTAATGCTCACTTGCTGTTGGTCGGCGGTGTGCAGGGGCACGATAAGCAGCAGCGACGAGGACGGCTTGAACATGCTCGCTTCAGGTGAACACGACTTTGCGTCCGAGGGCAGCAAGTCAGAGCAGACCAAGCTCAAGAAGCTGCGTAAGTCTCTCCAGATGAAGGAGAAAGGCTTCAAGGAGATTCGACCGAAGGAAAGCGTCGACGATACCGCCACCACCGGCGGCACCAAGGAGAAAAAGGCCAACCGCAAGAGCAAGCTTTTCGGGAAGCTCGGCATCGAATACGCAGGCGAAGGGCCGATCGACACGGACGCCGGCAGCCACCCCGACGACGAGATGTCTCCGTTCGGCGTTGCCTCGTCACCGACCATCCCACTTTCCGTCGCTCTGGCCAGCACAAGCAAGGAGTCCAAGCAGGCGCAATTCATGAACGCCGACATTCCCCTCCACCAATCGTTCCTCAAGCACAGTACGCCTCTCCTCCGCTCGTACCTCGCTCTCTTCTGTGCGCCACCGGGGCACTTCGCGACAAACACCACTGACAGGCATCGTGACACATGCGTTTGCTAGGTTTTGATCTCGACTTTGTCTATACGGCTGAATATCTGGCGCGCAAGGCCCTGGCTCACGGGCATCGCATGTGGGCTCTCGCTCCGGCAGACAATATCCTTTACCCCCTCCCCCCCAAACCCTCATTCTTTGATCAACGCGAGTGTGCTGCTGATTCGTTCCTTGGTAATTCCTTAACATTTGCCCACCACCCATTGAGGACGTCAAGATATGGGCCGCCAACGGTGTCACGGATAGCTACTTCGCGCATATCAAGAGTCGCAAGCTGGGCAACTCCTACGAGGAGTGCCTACGGTACGCTCAGCTCCTCTCCCGTTCTGACCCACGCGTATGCGCGAACTGTGTTGGTGGTGGCACTCACTTGAGCGACCTCATTCCCCTGCTGCAGTTGTCTGTTGAGTCTCTTCAAGATGCTTCAGGAGGGCTCGCCGTGCGTCCTTCTCGAGTGCTACCAGCACCTGGCGTGGCTTCAAAACTTGCGAAAGACCGCCAAGTATGTTGCGCCTCCCCCCCCAACGTTTGGGACTCTCAGGTGGTAGTCCTCGTGGATTGACCCCTTCGAGCCTCTCTCCTTAACTCCCTCACAACACAGGATGCAGGAAAAGGCGCAGCTGGTGCAGCTGATGTGCACGTTTCTGGTGAAGAAGATCGAATTCCATCGGCATCACCCGCAGTTTGAGGGCACCTACTCCCTGCAAACTCACCACGCCCAGAAGCGACAGAGGAGCGAGCAGTACGCCGTCGACCAAGCGGGTTCCTTCCAGTACGCATCTCTGCGACCGCGGGTGCAACCCATTACTAAGGTGCATTTTTGCATGGGTCCTGACTCTGGGGGATGATGGTCAACGTCAACAGAGAGCTGGAAGACTTGCTCGGCGTGCAGCAGGCTCTGATGGACATTCCCAACCTCATCCTGATGCAACTCGACACATACAAAGATGACCTCGCGCTTGAGACGCTGCCTCCGCTCGTTGCGGAGTCGCACGCAATTCTCTCCATGTCTACCTATCTGCTGGTCAAGCTCAAGGTCTTCTGCTTAGGTATATCAGCCCCTTCTTCGTTCTTTAACCGCTTTGGCGGTGGCGTGGGTGACGGTTCTCGCGTCTGACTCCACGCAATCGCCAGACAAGGACAAGTCGGGTACCTTTCAAGAGCTCAAGGGCAGCTACAAGGCACTCTACCATGTGCTCTCACGATTCTACTCGCAAATTCTTCACTACACGAACATGTCGCCAAGCTTGGTGCCCGTTCTGCCTCCGGTTCGTACACTCTCCCTCCCCTTCTCCTTCTCCTTCTCCATGCCATATTCGACCATTCCGCTAACTCTTACCATGCCGCGTGTACTGTTTGTACAGAAGCAGAAGATCAGTGCTCTGCTGAACGTGCAGGCACTGCAGTACCCGGTGTCGCACAACCCGCACTTTGCGCAGGTGCGCCTGAAGACGCTCAGCCGAGAGATACCCAAGGTGGCGGGTCAGATGCAGCACCACGACAAAGAACGAGAGAAGAAGGAGCGGAGGGAGCGCGAGAAGAGGGAGAAAGACGAAAAGAAGCGGGAGAAGGAGCGATCGAAGCTAGAGAAGAAGCGGGAGAAGGGGATGAAGAAGGGCATGCGACTGCCCGGCAAGAAGATCGGCAAGGCGGACCTGAAGAAGGAGCTCAAGCGAGAGATGCAGAAGGAGTGGGAGGAGGAGCTCGAACGGGAATCAGTTCGTGGGCGGGACACACGCCCTTCTGTAGCCGAGGCGTCATCGATGATCCCGGCCTCGCCCCCAACAGCGGACGCTACCACCACCAGTAGCAACGTCGAACCGCTGCACAGCTCGGTTAAGCGACCCGTTGCGCGCCGCCGGCTGGAGCCCAGGTTTGCCCCCTCCCTCTCAATGATCCGTATGGCACCATGCGCCATTGGCACACACCTGCACTCACACATCTCAACGCCTGCAGTATGAGCAGTGGCGCTTTCCAGCTACCTCATCAGCCGCAGCATCCCCCGCATGTGCACATCCTGGGCGAGGAAGGTCGGACGGTGTCGCTGGTGGAAGTGCCCGCCATCACGCTGCAGCCGGAACCGGAGCCGCACCACAGCCCACTTAAGAGGACACACAGCAGAAGCAAGTCCTACGCTGGCCACGAGAAAGTACAGATCAACGAGGTAAACCTACCCGCGTTCTCTCCTCGCATAGTCGGGTGGCGTGCCGAGCTCAGCCAGATCTAGCTCTAAGATCTACTTTCACGCGGCTCACCTTTGTTCGCTTTCTTCCCTGCGTTTATTTAGTTCGATGTATCGCGGCTGATATCGCAGCAACATCCCGTCTACGCCAACGCCTCGTGGAATCCCTTCTCGTCGTAGGGTCTCGAAGAGACGAAACGGAAAAACAAAAATAATTAATTTCCTCAACCCAAACATGCTATGGGAAGCGAGGAAAGAGAAAAATGTGCGAAGGAGGAAGAGAAGGAGGAGGTGGTCTTGCGTGAACCCTTTCTGGACCATTTCGCACACGAAGGGAGGAAAACCAGCAATTTCTTTTCACTCACTTCATATTTTTTTGGTCGAAGCTTCTGTAGACTAGGAGGAACGACGATATGCTGCTGGGCGACGAGGAGGACGTGGCGGTGACCTTCGTGGGCGAGTTTCACGTGAGCGAGCTGGGCGACACCGTGTTCAGCGGCAGCAACATCGAGCTCGCCGTCGAGGACCGACTCCTGCTGACCCACGCGCACCTGAGCCTGCAGCGGGGCCACCGGTACGGGCTGATCGGCGAGAACGGGGCGGGGAAGACCACCCTGCTGCAGGCGCTGCGTGCCCAGATCGCGCAGGAGGACGCCAGCTTCAGCGTGCAGTACGTCGGCCAGACCGACGCCGAGCGCAACGCCGCGTGCGAGCAGTCGGTGCGCGAGTACTGCACGTGCGGCAACGCCAGGCGCGCCGCTCTGCTGGGCGAGCTCGAGGAGCTGGAGGCCTCTC
>NW_004457313.1:0-16812 GCF_000313135.1 Acanthamoeba castellanii str. Neff | reverse complement strand
GGCGGACGTCTTCGCGGACGATGGCCCTCTCGACGTGCTTCTGCTGGACGAACCCACCAACCACCTCGACGGGGAGACCATCGCTGCTCTTGCCGCGGCGCTCAAGACCTTCCCCGGAGCGGTTGTTGCGGTGAGTCACAACTGCGCATTCTTGCTCGAAGTGTGCAAAGACCTCTGGGTCTGCGAGGGCGGCACACTCCGTGTTGAGAAGGAGACCGACGGCTGCCTCTTCGTGGACAACTTCCGCGCCTATGCTGAACAGATCGTGCTCAAGACTGAGAAGGAGGCGCTGCACGCAATGCTGCGCATCCGAGCAGCACGGGCAGCCATCGTAGTGCAACAGCCAGGCGCCACAACAAGTCTGCTTGTATAAATAAACCTGCTTGCACGTACGTGTGGATGCTTTGGATCTTTGCACCCTGCCGACGCAGTGCTGAAGGTGAAGGGACTGGCAGGAAGAGCAGGGAGCAGCGGTGAAGATGATGGGAAGATCACTGAGCCTCCCGTTATCGAGGAGGGCATCAGCAAGGTGAGCGCAACGGTCATACCCGAGCGAGAAAGGGCGAGGGCAAGTGGCGGACCGAGAAGCGGTTGAACGAGAGGGGAACGACCATACCCATTTCTGGGGCCTGTGTGTGAGCGATATGATGGATTTGTGGGCGCACGTCTTTGACCTCATCGAGTTCAAATCCCACCTGCGTTTCGTGTGCCGTGTGTGGCGTGATGTCGCTTGGATGATAGCATAGGGCCGCATCTCGCTCGTGAAACAACTCCGTCGGATTGAGAGGGGTCTGCACCAGGAGATGTTGTTACCGCAGCCTGCGCCCTGCGATCAACCACTGCCACTGCCACCGGTCAGCACCGACGCTTTTCTGGAGCACGCCATTGTGATCCTCCCTGATGAGCGCTGGCTGATCCAATCCATAGGCCCCAATCATCTGTGCTTGGTGAAGCAGATCCAGGATTACATCAAAGGACAACAATTGGAGCTGACACCGTTCACCTACAATTGAATATGTGGAACACCCATCCCAGGATTTACCTCATCATGGATGTCACGGGCTCCTACAAGCGTGCCATTGTGCACTCGCTTTGTCATGTGTACAGCATCTACAGCAGGCGCTGGCATAATGCCAAGTACAAGCATCCAGATTGTCTTTGCTGCAGCAGCTGCACAAGCCTCAGATAGTAGGCCCACAGGTGATCATGGCAGCGCTTGGTGTCACAGATGATGCGCCACAGACACCAATGCATTTGGCACAGATTGGTGCACCCTCACACACGCAGGTATTCATAACACTGGCCATACACAAAACAAACCCAGCCAAGTGTGCTGACAGATCCTTTGATGGGTATGCCTGCTGTGCACCTCAGGATCCACAAAGTGCAAACAGCCACTGATGCACTGACCATGTCCACATATTCTAGGATAATTGAGATGATTTCAACGGGCAGGTGCTCTATTGACATTTTAAAATGCCTGGGATCCATTGAGGCAAGTGCCACCAGTACACTTGGCCCTTCCACCAAGGAAGCTGGCACTGGCCACAGAAAACTCAGACAAGCATTGCATGTGCACAGCACCCAATGGCATTGAATTGTGTTCATAGGCAGATTCAAGTGAGCACTGCATGAACACCAACTGGTGGCTGGCCAAGAGCCCAGTGAGCTTGCCACCATAACTGCCACAGGTGAGGTAGTCAGGCATCATCAGCAGTGCCACCAACCAAGAACCATATGCAGCCAGCACAGTAATGCTGGCAGCCTTTTGGATGTGGTGGAGATCAGTCCCAGGACACTGCACTGATGTGGCCATGACATAGGCGTGGCTGGTGGTGCTGTTCTTGGATGTGCATGTGTCCTTGGTGCTGGCCAGCACTGAGCACATGGTGGCCAGCTGGACGTCATTGCATTCAGGGCATGGCATGGCGTTGCCCTTGTTGTGCAGTGCAAGCTTGTAGAGGCAAGAG
Source organism: Acanthamoeba castellanii str. Neff (assembly GCF_000313135.1). Taxonomy (NCBI): domain Eukaryota; phylum Discosea; order Longamoebia; family Acanthamoebidae; genus Acanthamoeba; species Acanthamoeba castellanii. The sequence goes on along the minus strand of NW_004457313.1, from coordinate 14,842 downwards.
TTGTGGATCATGTGGCCACATGGGAAGGTGAGCAGAGGTGATCCAACTGGACACCTACAGGTGCTGATGATGCAAACTGATTCATGTAGCTCTTCCTCTTCTCTGGGGATGATGAGTGTGGTGCTGTCAATTTTGGGCAGATTGTTCTCATACATGGTGGGTGGTTTATGAGTTGGTGCTGAAACTTCTTGCATGAAAAACAATGTGTTTATTGCTGCCATTGTTGTTGGCGTCCTCCACGCTGGTGGTTATTGCTGGTGCATCTGGCATTCCTGTTGAGTGTGGTGGTGTTGAAATACACAGCAAACTGACTGGGTTGGCAATCCATGAGGCCTTGGTTGATTCCCCTTGGTGGTCTCACCATTGGTGGTGGGTCAAGCTCATTGACAGAGGGGACACATGTGTGCTGCATCACTCTCCTTGACATTGTCATCTGAGTCAACAGCGCTCAATGTGATGAGTGTTCTCAGACACTGCCAGTGCATCTTGTGGCTGTTGGAACACATGGGCACCAGTGGCGCATTGGTACCCTCACACTTGCAGTACAGGATGGTGCATGACTCTTCTTCACTGGTGCCACAACAGTGGCCAATTGTTCTCTGGCGTTGTGTAATCTTCCAGTGTAATCCTCAAGTCTGCTCATAAGCACACTAAATGACACATCAATGGAGGCTATGGTGGTGTCAGCCATGGTTTTTCCTTGTCATGTTGATGCTGCTGAGGGACTTCTCTAGCACGCCTGCACTGATGGCTGTGCAGTTGACCATGCTTGTTGCTGCCATCAGGGCCTGGTAGCTGATCGCTGTGTTGCTGCTGGTGGTGGCCATGTTGGTGAGCGCTTGATGACCCAGCCCTGTGTTGTACTGGCCTGTGGTGTTCTTTGTGAGTGTGTTGTGACTCATGGCCACTGCTGGGGTGCCTGTGTGGGCCTTGAGTGTGTTGGATCTGATGGTGATGTTGGTGCTGTTTGTGGTGGCAGCACTGAGGGCCATCAAACCAATCACAACATTGTTGGATGCTGTGGTGGATGTGGTGAGTGTGCTGGGTGTGATTGTGATGTTGCATGTGCCAGTGGCTGTCATGTTGAAGGCACTGTTGCCTAATGCCATGGTGGAGGCTGAGGTGGTGCTGACTACAGCACTGACTGTGGCGGTGCTCGCGCTCAGGAGATTTGCTGGCAGCACCTTGCTTGTGCCATTGAGTGGTGTGAGTCTGCTGGCCTGCACCTTGGAGGTGACAAAGGCGTTGAGCTGTGCGTGGGTGTTGGTGCCATTATCCAAGAGCTCACCATGGACCACTTGCCGCACCAAGTAGGACAGTGGCGACAAGGCATCAAAGGCCAAAAAAGAGCCCATGGGGTGGGCTGTTGCCACTGTGAACAAGTGAGTGTCTATTGAGCTCATCTTCAGTATTCATCAACAAGAATTGCATTCCAGGGCTGACACAACATCAGAAAAGAAATATATGGGTCTATGCTGCGACCCTTTTCATGGTGTATCCCTCAATTGTTGCAATGAGCTTGTTGTAGTCAGCTTCACATATGAACTTTGTTCTTCATCTCCTTGACCATCCTGTGGAAGAAGTGCTTGTTTCACCCTCCTCCCTGGCCATCTCCAGGATGTCAACAGATCATCCCAAAGCTGGTTGAAACACTTGGTGCCTTTGTGCATGAAGGACTCCTCAAACACTGTGGCCAACACACCATTGGCAGTGGCTGGGATCACACAACTGAGCTTGGACATGTGGCCTTGCTTCAAGGGGCACTGTGATTTATTTACCAAAGACACCAGGGGTGTCTGGCAGCTGGCTTTTGTTCTCAAGACCATGGCAGGGCAGTCACAGCTGTCATGCAATGAAAGCACACCTTCCTTGCCACTTCCTCCCATCTGTTAATTAGCCTTGTGCTTGGCTAGTTATATTAGCCTAAGCAACAAAAATCACACCAACCCTCATTTTGCAGGGTGTCAATATGGACTGGTTTCTTCAGCCATGGCACCACAACTCACAACACAGATGAACAAGAGCAGCCACAACACCAAACAATGCCCACCTTGGCCCTTCATGCCTCCTCAGTTGTTGCCATCATCCTGCTCTTGTTGTTCCTCCTCACTCCTCCCCATGTAACAGCAGCCCAGTGGGCCACCATGTCTCTCTCCCAGGCCCATCAAATGCTGGTGGCCACTTCCATCAGCAACCTGGCCCTCTTCACTGGCGGCTTCTCTTTGGGGGGGAACTCCAGTGTGGTGGACATCTACAATGTGTTGTCCAACACATGGACCACCACGCTCTCTGAGGCCCATTTTGACCTGGTGGCCACTTCCATTGGTGACCTGGCCCTCTTTGCTGGTGGTAATGTGGGGGGGTGTGGTGGACATCTACAATGTGTCACCCAACACATGGACCACTGCTGCACTCTCCCAGGCCCATATCCTTAAGGGGGATGAACTGATGATCCTATTTGAACTTTATGACTTGCAGCATTGTGAAACTGTTCCATCATTCACACTGCCAGAAAGTGTGCCAAAAAGCAAAGACATTGTTGCTGTTGGCAACAACAAGTTTTACACATTGAGTATGGCATTGCCACATGCACTGATGATGTCCACCAGTTGCTTGCACATGCTCTCCATGGAAGGCCTTTTGGCTGGCTTGGTGTGCCAACATTGCTTGATGAGTCAGTGCAGTGCTTTGGGACAATCTGATGTGATGTGTGGTGTATGGCACCTTGTGTGTGAGAATCTCCCACAGGATGACACTGAATGAATAGACATCAGCCTGCATGCTGTAGTCAAGGCCCTGGATCACCTCAGGCGTGCTCCACATGGGCGTGCTGAAGTTGGTCATGGTGGCATTGGGTGAATGTGAGCAGGTACATGGAGGTGTTGGCAAGCACACCAGCAAGGCTGCCACAGGGCATGAACTCAGTGACAAGCAAGAGGTGCTTGTTGCTGATGGTGGCACTGATGAAGAGCAGGACATTGGGATGCAAGAGCTCAGTGAGAGTGGCCACCTCAACATGGAATTGGAGCGCCTGCTCCTCAGTCATTTTTGACCAGTTGAAGATCTTGATGGCAACTGGCGTTGACTTGCTCCACAGGCCCCTGTAGATGACAGCGCTCATCCTGTGGCCAATCACCTTGCTGGTCTTGATCTTGTGTGGGTCAATAAACCACTGGCACTTGTTGGCTGACACCAGCAGGCTCATGTCCTTGGTGGGCAGTTGGAGCACGTTGCAGTCATCATCATCATCTTCATTGAACTGCACATGATTCTTGGCGTGCATCTTGAGTGAGTTCATGATCAGCTGGTAGGTGATCCCCTTGGGCACTGCTTGCTTGAGATTGATGTTGCCCATGTGTTGGATCTGAAGGGGACGCATCCGCCCAATCTCATCAGGCAGGTTGGTGAGCTTGGCCTTGATGTTGGGTGACATGAGCACCTGACTGCCTGACAACATGTGCGCAATGGCCATGGCTCCCTTCACCACTGGACCAATGTACTCAGCGTGGCGTGTCTTGGGGTCCATGATGCAACGCACTGGGCCGACATGCACGCCCATGCACACGCGCAGTCCACAGTAGACAAAGTGTTCATTGGATGAGTTGCCATACTCAGTGTGTGCACCATTGATGCACAGCAACCCAGCAGGCCAGTCGGCGGCGACGAGGGCGCGCTGTGCGGTGGAGCACCAGGCCACAGCGTCAATCACCTGGCGGAAGGTGACGCAGAAGGTGCTGGCGCCCATGCTCGCCTTGAGGCCAGACATGTGCACCTCGTAGCCGTTGTGGGTCATCATGAGATCACACATGAGCACATTGTGGATCATGGTGGCCTCACACACCACCAAGTGGTTGAGCTCCCACAGCCAATTGGTTGGTCCGCCGCACATGACGCGATGAAACGAAAGCGCAAGACTGGTGGCGAGATCAGGCGAGACCTGGCCAGCGGGCACAACGCCTTCACTGTCAGAGAGCCGTGCAGTGACGTCAAGCATGTTGGTCTGCGTCCAATAGACCCACTTGGATCCTGGCCATTATCATCAAGCCCATGAGATGTCCCACGAAGCCGTCGTTGTTGCTCATGTTGTTGTTGTTGAAAGAAACGACCAACTGACGCCCTGGCCTTTTGTTTGTGTCAAAAGACTTCTGCAACAAATATAGGATCGCCTGTACAATGGCATTGGATGCCTTTGCGCTCGCTGCATCGCTGTTTCAACATGGCCACCTGCTGTCACTGCAGACCATCCAATGTGATGACGAGAGCAGTGTTTTTGCGGAAGTGCCGGGTCAGCCATCCCCGATTCACTGGATCGCGGATCGACAGGATCACTGATCACATGTTCATGCTCATGCGAACAGCCACCTATGAACGCGACATCGCCACTGCCATGACAGATCCACACAACAAACCTGGCGATCTCTTTCAGATGCACCAACCGATCCCCGGCGCGCCATCGCCCATGCCGGCCATGGTCACTCACACCATATCAGATTACTTGTTGATGTTGTGCATTGCACGACCCACTGCCACGCTCGTTGTGTGGTACGCCTGCCAACCTGAAAAGTGTGGTCGCATTGATGCTGGCTGGCAGGTGTGCGTCATGATGGTAAGGGAGGCCCCTGATGGCACGCTCGCCAACACCCAGCTGTCCATTGGCGAACAACTCTCCATGGCCTTCCAGCTCATCTACGCCACCGCGTGTCTTGAAAGGTTTGGGGGCGTGCATCTCAGCATGTGTGATGCCGCCAATGTTGGATGGTTGCAAGAGCCTGATGAGTACATGAGGTTTGTCATTCCACTGAGCGATGACGGGCGCTGACCAGGTTGAGTGTTCTGGATCTGCACCTATGGCCAATCATGGTTCTGGTGCAATCTTGACACCACAATCATCAGCAAACACGACCACACAACAGTCACATCCAAGAGATGGTGCACATGCCACCATTCAAAGAGAAGCGCAACATGGTCTGGTGCAGTGACTGGCGCGCTGCCCTGTTCAAGCCTGAGGTGTTGGTTGGCGTGGTGCTGATGGATTGCATGGACCACTGGGATCTGATCGAGGCCAAAGGATTCTGTGGCATGCTTGAGGCATTGGAGCCAGGTCTGTGCACCAACACATACCTGCCACCCACTGACAAGGACTATTGCACCTGCATACTTGTCCTGAGGACATTGGCGCTGTCAGCCCTGGTGGAAATGACCATGGATGACAGTGGTGAAGAGTTCATCAAGTTCTTCCCTCACCTTCACATGGCCGCTGATTGGCCCAATCTTCACACCATTGTCAAGGGCATGGATCTGATCAACACTGGCATGATCACTGACTCCATCCAGCATGTGGCATTGCATGCATATGACACCACCTACCTCGCCAACATCAACACTGAAAACAACAACAATTGAATCAAGGATGCACTGGTGCGCATCTACTTGGCTGGCGCCCTTTCGCTCCTCCTGCGTTATGACAGTGAGACAATCTTGTGGAAGCGCGCCCTCTATGCCATTGCTAAAGATGGCAGTGTCACCATCAGTTACACTCAACAGGTGTGCCTGCTGGCATCGTGACCAACAGCCCGCGACTTCACGACCATCCTCAGACACGCGCCCATCGACATGCCCTGCATCGTCGCCAACAAGGCCAACATCAAGTCACTGGCACAGACCCAGCTCAATGAATGACAGCTGGGCATCTATGCGGGGGAACGCCCTCTATCCATTTCCCATGGGTAGTGCCAAGGATCGCGAGTTCCTTTCGAATCACAAGAGCATGTACCAGAATCCAGGGATCCGCGCGCGGTTCTGGCCAATCCTGATCCACTAGCCATGGTCATCAACGATTGTGTACTTGTCCGGTGGGGGCTCGTTTTGGCGGTCCAGAATTGGATGAATCGCTACCAAAAGCTGTCTCCGCCGCCACCGCCACCGTTGTTTTTGCACAGGTCGGGATGGCGCTGGCAGCAGTAGGTCTCGAAGCTGTTGTCGTTGATCTCGCACCCCTCCGTGCTGGCGCAATCGATGATGGCCCCGCAAAAATCCGGACACCGTGTCGCCTGGTTGACGTGATCGAGCGTCTGGTAGCCGCCGGACGTGCACGGCGCCGAAAAGCACGAGGGCGCCGGGATGCCATCCTTGTCGGATCGGATGCACGCACACAAAGGATCGCCGGGTGCCGCCACCGTCTCACAATATTTGCGCATGGTCGGATCACACAGGGCCTTGTTCTCGACCTTGGAGCAGAACAGCTGACACGTCGGTCCGGCGATGTTGTCGGTGCTCGCGCAGTAGTCATTGAGGATGCCCTTGCAGTCGTCGCTCCACGGGCACCACGAGTTGCCGCAGTCGTAAAAGTTGTGCACATCGAGCGAGGTGCAGCATCCGAACTGATTCTTGGCCGGTGGCTGGACGCGGAGACAGCACCCGCCGGTCTCGCTGGCGCACCACCGCGATCCGTCGGCGCCGCCGCCGTTGCGCTGTGTGCATGTCGTGTCGCCCGAGTGACCGCAGTCGGTGCTCGAAACGCCCGTGGTCATCCGACCGCACACACCCTCTGATGCAGCGCGAAAATGCTCATCGCACGCCGTCGAGGCGGAATCAGACATGTCTGGCCCCCATCACAATGAAATAACCATCGTGCATCACACGCACGTAGACCTTTAATTGTGGGACTCGAACAACGCAGACGCCACTTTGCGCATGTCCTCGGGATCGCGCAGCCTGACGACACAACGCTCGAGGATGATGTTCCGAACACTCATCCTTGCCCATCTCCATCAGCCGTTGCAGCATTTTCTCCAAACGCGGATCGGCAAGGTAGTCGATAACGGTCAGATCACTCTTGTCCTTCACGTTCGTCTTGGCTCCAGCACCCAAGAGGATCTGCACGTTCTCCGAGAGGCCAAGCCGCATGTAGGGTACCTTTATATAAATGCGCTGCCGGACACTTAGGGTGTGCGTTCCGGTTGGACACAACGACATTTTGCACACACCCGGAATGGACGCACCACAAACCATCAAGCTCAATGTTGGCGGTATGTTGCTGGAGACGACGTTGACGACACTTACCTCGGTGAAGAACAGCGTTCTCGCCACCATGTTCAGCTCTAGTTGGCACAAGGACGATGGCCGGGTCCGCTTCATCAATACCGATCCGACGATCTTCGCCGTGATCCTGCAGGGACTGCGACGTGGTGGCGTGGATGACGCGTGCCGACCGACCAACGTGAGCCAGGAGTTGTGGGAGCGCGAGCTCGACTTTTGGGGCCTGCCGAAACCGATTGTCATCGCGCCCGATCCGGATCCGAGGGAGGAGGCGATCGACAAGTTCATGCAGTCCGTCGGCAAACCTGGCGGGTTGGCCGTGTTGGACGAGTACGGCAAAATCCCGCTCTCCGCTCTGCCCGATGTGAACCATCCCATTCTGGACGACGACGGCCGCGTACCCATCGACCAACTCCCCGAGCCGATCTCCAGGCTGGTCAGATTCATAGATTCGGCAGGTGGTCCTTACGGTCCACTTGTCCTCGATGCCATGGGCGAGGTGCCGTTGCATACGCTCAGGAGCGCCACGCACCACATTTTGAAAACAAAAACTAAACACCCTCTTTAATCATTCCACGCAAATATACCAAGGCGTGATCGTAGGCCGCCTCTAACGCCCGATTCTGTTCCGTATCGATGGCGATGCCCCTCGCGATCCACGAGACACCGCCGTCGTCGCCACGGGCACGCTCGAACGCCTCCTTGTACGGCGGATCGGCATCCGGATCAGCGCGATCGAGATCGGCGACGAATCCGATGACGAGGTCAACCTGGCACTTGCCGAGTTCGATGGGGAAGCGCCCAATGCTGTCGATCCATCCGATCAGCTCCGGTCGGCCGACGTATGCCACGCACGCCCATAGCCTGCCGTCCCAGGGGCAACCGCGGCGGAGCAGCCACTCCAACACATCCCAGCGCATTCCTGCGGCGGCGTTGAAACACGCCACCACGCCCCAAGTGCTCTCTCCAGCATCTTGTGCCCGCCTGAACCAGTCGGCGATGGCAAAGTTGGTGGTGTGAACGGGAGGCGCCATGGAGGTGATATGGAGCATCGTGCTTGTGGTGGCAATTTATTCGTGCCTGTAGAACAACACGCCGGACAACCACGCCTTGGCGTCGTGATCGTAGTGCTTGCTGATGATTTCAGCGGATTCGCCCCACCCCTCAATCTCATGGCCCGCGGCGGTGTCGACCAGGACCTCAAAGTTGCACTTGATGGTGGCTCGGGTCTTGTCCGATGGCTTGATGCTCTTGAACCCTAAGATCCTCCACTTGCCGCCTAAAGGACGATGTTGATACACAACGAGTCGCGCGTTGACGATGCTCTTGATCTCGCGTCGGATTGATTCGGCGGTGCTGTCGTCGAGTCCGAGGGTCGTCCTGCCGCTGAGCAGATCGCGCATCAGTTGGAGTTCGAGTGCATACTTTCCGACGAGAAAGTGAACACAGTCGCCGAAATCGTTGACGATCGTGTCAAAGAAGAGCAGCGCGCGGGCGCCGGCATCGTGGCACTCGGCGTCGCTCTTGACCTTCTTGATCTGACGTTTCAAACCGGGATGGGCTCGCGCACGATACTGTAGGTCTCGCGTTTGCGTTTTTTGGCCTCGGTGATGGCGGCGCGCCGGTTCTCGAGCTCGTTGAACCAGCCCGGATCAATCCTGCGCCCGATCCACGCTTGCACGCTCGGCTTGAGGCATCGCCTCATGAAGCGGATGGCGTCGTCCTTGGAGTGCGGCACGTTCTTGAATAACCACTTGAACATGGCGTACTGGCTAAAGTGAAGAGCGGTATTGCACAGCTCGGCGTCGACGATGTGATTGTTGGCGTGTGCAATCTTGATGAACTCGAGGTCACCCTCTCGGATCGCTTTGTCGACCAACCCCTTGTCGAGAGGGATGCTGGTCGTGCTCTCCATGTTATGGTTCTGGTGACAATGACGCGGCTGCTCCAACAACCAACTTATTCGTGTCGGCAACGCGCCGTTTATCCCGACAGCTGTGTGCAGAACCACGAGCACCCAATGATGTTGAGGTTGGTGTTGTTGTTGCTGAGTCGCAGCCGCACGTCGAACACGCTGCCTGCATTAACCGGTACGGTCGCCGAGAACGAGATGCGGTCGCCCATACCATCATCGGCGGCGTAGACGATCTTGTTGAAGGCGCTCACGATCTTGTCGTCGCAGTAGAGCGTGACGCCCCAGCGCGCAGTCCCGCCGGGTCCGGTGGTGTTGACGTTGATCGTGTGCAGGTACTCGCCGGCGACGTTGACCGTGCACTTGCTGTTGACAGCGTCAAACGTGACGGCGGATGTGGGCGCTTGAGGTCGGGGCACGCTCACCGAGTTGACACCGATCGACACAAAGTCGAAATTGATAAAGGAGAGGTCGCCAGAGGTGCCGCCGTCGCCGGGAGCCTGGATGAAGGTGTTGCCCGTCGATCCGTTGGTGGTGATCGCTCCGCTGAATCCGGCAAAGACCGGCTGGGGGTAAGAGGCAGACAGATTGGCGAGCTGTGCCAGGGGTACGCGGCCGTTGCTGTCGAGTGTCGCGAGGCCGTTGGGCTGACCCCTGGAGGTGATGAAGGCGTCGATCTGCGCGTGGGTGTTGGTGCCCTTGTTGGTGAGATTGACATGATCATAGGAAGCCCATTTAACGCCCGTCGCCGTGGTCGTGTCGGCGATGAGTGCCTGGTTGGTGGCGCCCGCGGCCTGCGCCGTCGGCGTGCTCCCATTGCCCACAAGGAAGGTGCCCTTGGCGGTGGCACGCGCGACATTGCCCAACTGATTCGATGGCACCTGCGCCGTGCCGTCGAGCGACGCGTAACCGTTGATCACACCCTTGCTGGACTTGTCTTCCTTTGTGGTGCCGAGATTGGTCACCGCGGTCGTGCCGCCAACGTTTTCGAGCTGGGCCACGGGGACGCGAGTGTCGCTGCCGAGCGATGCATAGCCATTGGCAACGCCTTTGTTGGCCTTGTCTTCCTTGGTAGAGCCGAGATTGGTCACCGCAGTCGTGCCGCCGACGTTTTCGAGCTGGGCTGTGGGCACGCGGATGTTGCTGTCGAGGGACGCGTAACCGTTGGGCACAGCCCTTGTTGAACTTGTCCTCCTTGCCCGTCTGGAGCGCCGCGATCGCGGTCGCATTGTCGCCGATGACGACGGTGCCGCCGACGGCAGCCTCGATGACCTGGCTGGTGGCGATGGCGACCCGGCCGTCGCCGTATTTTGCCATGAGACCCGATCCGGCCATATCGGTCAGGAAGAGATCACCGCTGACATCGTATCTCGGGTTCATCGTGGTGATTCATCGGGTCCGCCAGACAATTTAAAAACGCGCTCACCGGCGACGACATACATCCGAAACAACACCCAACGGACAACATGCAACACAACCAAACACTCCCCTCCTTCCCCCAGCGCCTCTCGGAGGACTTCGCCGGCGGTACTCTCTTCAGTCATATTTGGGCGGGCCTTATGCCACTGTACAATGAAGACAGGAACGACTTTATCGTTCAAGGCTTGCGGGAGGAAAAGGACGGGATTCAACACGCCGAGCCAGTCAAGGGCATCTATTCCGTGGACACCTGGCACGATTCGAATGGACGCCTTCTGATGGTCCTCAAGGACTTTTGCAATCACTGCCATCTCTCCCAGTACATCTTCCCCTTGCGCTCGGGACGTTTTGTACGTGCCGTGTATTGCAACAACGTGCTCGTGCCTGAACGCACCATGTTTGTCGACGAACCCACAACATTTGAATACTGAATAAATCATGACGCAAAGAAGAAGCCAAAGATTACCAGAACGACCACGGCGATAATGATGACGATCACGGGGAGCGCCATCTTGCTGCCAGCAGCTGTTTGATCGAGTGCGGCCTGCTGTTGTTGTTGCCTGAAGCAATGCGTGACAATCGTGTTGTCATCGATCGTGCACGTTCCTGCGCCACGGCATTCCAAGATAGATCCACAAAACGACGGACACTGCTGCGCCTGTGTCGCTTGGTCGAAATTTTTGTAGCCGCTGGCGCTACACATCGCGTCGAAGCATCCGGGGATCGGCGATCCGCGTGCCACGGCGTTGATGCACGAGCACAGCGGATCCGCTTGGCCCGCACTGGTGGTGCAGTAGGTCTCCATCGCCGTGTCGCAGAAGCGCTTGTTGTTGATGACCGAACAGAACGATTGGCAGAGCGGGCTGGTGACGTTGGCCGGATCCATGCAGTGTTGCCCGACGATCTCTTGGCATCCCGGGCTCCACGGGCACAGATCGTTGCCGCACTCGGCAAAGGTTTTTCCTTCTGGCGCAGACAGCACGGGACGATGTTGTCCGTCGGTGGCGACAGACGCATGCAGCATCCGTAGCCGTCGCTGGCGCACCACCGCGATCCGTCCTTGCCGTACTTGGCGTTGCATTGGTTCTGGTCGTTGCCACAATCCGAGTTGTCGACAATGTATCCCGGACGGCCGCAGACGCCCTCGATCGCGTTGATGGCTGATTTCCCGCAGGTAGCCGACATGATGGTGTTGTCGCAGCATCCGACAGACAAAACTGCAGGAAGCTATGAAGTTAAAAAATATGGTTTTTGAAGTGCAAAGACCTTAAGGCGGCTACACAGGAATGACGTGGTTCGACATCATCACCAATGGTATGAATCTTTCGGAATCATAGCTGTCTCATTATTGGGCAGCAAAAAAATCTTGCGGACTGCTTATGCCGAACCACGTCATTCCTGAGTAGCCGCCTTAAAGACTTAGTAAATAATACACGACCACGATGGACGAGCTGCCGGAGGAGTTGGTGAGCCTGGTGTTCACCCACCTGCCCCTCCCGGCTGTGGTGGTGTCTGGCGCGGTGAGCCGACGCTGGGCGCGGTGAGCCGACGCTGGGCGCGAGTACTTAACTCCAACCACGCCTGCGCCCAGACCGCCAAGGCCGCCCTCGACCTCGTCGCCGGTCGCGGCCACCAGCCGGAGAGCTTTGCGGCGACCCTGGCCCGCACCGGCCAGCTCGAGGTGCTCAAGTGGGCCCGCAACAACGGGTGCCCGATGCATGACGAGCTTGCCATTTGCTCGAGCGCCGCGTTCGGGGGCCAGCTGGAGGTTCTACAATGGGCGCGCGGCAACGGCTGCCCATGGGACGACTACACGACTTCAAGCGCGGCCCTGGGTGGCCAGCTCAACGCTCTGCAGTGGGCGCGGGCCAATGGCTGCCCGTGGGACCAGTACACGTGCCACGAGGCCGCGCTCGGGGGCCACCTCCACGTACTGCAGTGGGCCCACGACAACGGCTGCCCATGGGACGAGTCGACCTGCGCACACGCCGCGCGGACCGGTCAGCTCGAGGTGCTCAAGTGGGCGCGGGCCAACGGCTGCCCGTGGGACCATGACACCTGTCGCAATGCGGCGGGCGGGGGCCACCTGGAGCTGCTCAAGTGGGCGCGAGCCAACGGCTGCCCATGGGACCCTTCCACCTGTTCCAATGCAGCGCTGGGCGGCCACCTGGAGGTGCTCCAGTGGGCGCGGGCCAATGGCTGCCCGTGGCAGGAGTGGACGACCAGCAATGCCGCGTTTGCGGGCCACCTCGAGGTGCTGAAGTGGGCCCGGGCCAACGGCTGCCCGTGGGACGAGGTCACGTGTGCCAATGCAGCGCAGGGCGGACACCTGGAGCTGCTTCAGTGGGCGAGGGCCAATGGCTGCCCGTGGGACCATATGGTGCTGGCAACGGAGGAGGGGCACCAGCATGTTATTGAGTGGGCGATCAGCAATGGCTGCCCAGCAGATTGATGTCTTGCTCTTGTTCTGGGAGTCTCCGATGGTGACGTGCTGGTGCTGGAACATGTAGAGGTTCAGTGTGACTGGAATAGGATCTGTTGAGGCTGTCAATGAGGTGACAACTCTCAGGGAGAACTGGATCTGGGGGTTGAACTGGGTTGATCCGCTTGTGAGGCGCATGTAGGGGCCAAAATCAAGCAAACCAACAGGGAGGTCAACATCGCCGTCACACACAATGCCCATCTTGCACTTGATGTCGTGGTGCATGGTGTCGCGATCCCAGACGATGATGCACTTGCCACTCTCATCAAGCAACTGCGCCTCCTTGATGTGCCACACAAAACCACCCGCCGTGAAGTCGGGGGCGATCCCCATGCCGACGCAGCCTTCGATGTTCAGGAGGCCGAAGGAGAAGCTGGTGCATCCTGGGAGGATCTTCTCGCGGATCTCGTTCCGGGAAACGTGTGGACGCATGAATGTGGCAGGGTGATATGTATGCCACTCCTGATCACACACAAGCATGCATGTGAACTCCACCTTGACCTCATCGATGTTGGCATCGTGGAGGCACAGTTGGATTGAGTAATGCTCGGGATCCCACGCCGGCACTGGGAGCCAGCACCCTCTGGGGTTGAATGAGGACGTGAGGGGCAACTTGTCCCGCGAGCGGTAGCCGTTGTCCCCGCTCGCAAAGACCTGGAGCAGCTCATACAGGATCATGTCTCTGATCAGTCCAAACTCCACTGTGTGTTGGTCCTTGTGACAGATCTTGACAGAGCCCCAGAGCCCAATCAAATTGCTTCCAATGAGGCAGATGCTGTGGATGCCGACGCAGTCGCAGGTGAACCACTCCTCCTTCAAGGCCAATGGCATGTTGAAATACTTTTGATCTGAAGTGCCCTGACTGAGGATGCAGCACATGTGATGGCAGTGTTCAACAATCCTGGCCAGAAAATATAGGAGGGGCAGGCAGGTCATGCTGTCACGCATGACACACCTCATGAGCAGATTGGCATCGCCACACTTGTTCAGCAGATGGAGGCTCTCATCAAGCTTCAAGCACAGCACGTTGAACTTGTTGGACTTGCCCTTGGGGATCAAGGCCAGCAGCTCAGGGTGTTGGCACATGTATTCAGCCAGGGCGCGGAGGGCATCAGTCTGTTGTTGTTGGGTGGTGGTGGACATGGTGGTGGTGGAATGAAAAAATAATGGGAGTGCCCCTATTTATGAAATTCTGGCAGATCAGCATCCACAGCAAGGAGTTCACCTTGGTGGCCACACAGCCACATGTGGCGCTTTTTGGGTTCCAGCATCCTGTGCTCTTCACATCTGGGACATTGGCACATCACAACAGTGACCACAACCTGGATCGGCGATGGTGCGTCTCACAGCACATGGATGTTTACCTTGTTGCTGGCCACAATGAGAGGGAACATCTGTGGTGGCGGCATGAGCTTGCCGTTGCACTCAAGGTGCATTGCTGTATCATCCACTTGGTTGACCCATCACAAGTAGGTTGTCATTTTGTGTGACCACATTTTGTGAGAGAATGATGTGTGGTAGTATGCACTGGTCAATGAATGGCCTGGTTGGCACATGAATGTGACCTCTTTCATGATGAGTGAGTGCACGGTGTGAAGGCGCGTGATTGTGTCCTTGAGTCATTGATGTGCCAGTTTCAGATCTGCAACATAGCCAAGGAAGGCCTCACAATCCATGTCAGTGATGATCACAGGATTGATGTCATGGACACAAACAAAGAGATCTCCCACACAGTCTTGTAGAGTTCATGGAGGTGTGCCAGGATCTCAAGGATCTTGGCCACCAATCCACCATCACAGATGATGTGATTCTTCATCTCAGGCATCCACAGGCCCAGCTCCATGAGATCCTTGACTAGATGGTTGTTGATGACAACAAAGTTGCTGGTGAGGATGCACTGTGTGAAGATGTTGGAAGTGTAGGGCTCAAGGCCCTCATTGTTGCCCAGGATCTGTGAGGTTGAGGCCATTGGCATCGGCGCCACAAGCAAT
>NW_004457314.1:14126-14894 GCF_000313135.1 Acanthamoeba castellanii str. Neff | reverse complement strand
TCAAAACAGAATCGACGGCCCTTCGTTCCTGCGAACAAACGAACAGCCCCACGATCAGCAACGCGGCCTCAAGCAAAGGCACAAAGAGACAATAAGATGATGAAGGCTCTAGCTCTGCCCGACAACTATCGCGAGGGAAATCTGCACGAAGCCCCAGCCCCTTCCCTGATCTCGGCGATGACGGAAGCTCGCAAATATAAAACTGAGAGGAGGAAGAAGAGCTCGAGCATCGAATATGGATTTCTCAATCGAGCGGCTGCCTCGACAGGCGTCATCCCGACGCGCATGGAGGCCACAAACTCGTTTGAGTATATGGTACGCGTTAGGATTTCTCCTAATCGATCTTTTACTTATCTCCACCCCATTTACGTATCTTCGCCCCTAATTAACAGTCCCTTTCTTAAATGCGACAGCTTTCGGATGACGATGGCGAAGATGGGAAAGCCGACGCGTCCAGGGGTCCTGGACCGGCGGAGGTCGAGATCAAGGCCGGCGAGAAGCGAAGCAGGGATGCCGCCTTCAAGAAGCACTCGTGCAGCCTCGATGCTCAATCGCTGGGCGAAAAGCGAGGCACCCGCGACCGATCTTGCAGCATTCCAGCGCACGTGTCGTTCGTCCCCCTGTCGTTGGGATCGTCCGTGCCCGAGCAGCTGCCGTCTTCATCTCAGTTGGAGGACGAAGACGAAGACGAGCCCGCACTCATTCCATCGACCACCACCAGCACTACCCCGCGTTCGCCACTCGCTGGCAGCCGCACTGTGAGCCGAC
>NW_004457314.1:0-7119 GCF_000313135.1 Acanthamoeba castellanii str. Neff | reverse complement strand
TGTCGCTCGCGGCGGAGTAGAGGAGTGGCGACACCACTTCCTCCGCACCGCAGTCGAGGGCGTAGGCGAGGGCCATGTGGCCGAAGATGTCTCTGGCCTCCGTCTTGGCTCCGGCCTCGAGCAGCGCAGTCAGCACGGAACCCGCGCCGACTTCAGCTGCCCAGTGAAGCGCCGTGGCTTCCGTGGCATCCGAAGCACAGAGCTGGGCTCCGGCCTTCAACAGACTACGGACAATGTCCACGTCGACCTGCAACCATGGCAAGATATCAGAGGCAAGGCCATACTGGAGGCATCGTAAAGCAACTGCTGCGTACCAATGAAGCGTAATGAAGAGGAGCTTCGAGGTCGCAGTTGGGCAGAGAGGGGTCGGCGCCATGCGCCAAGAGCACAGCAATCGCTGATGCGCTGCCCTCCCGGAGGGCATAGTGGAGCGGGGTATCGCCTTCGTCGTCCTGGAGGTCCGCTGGAGCGCCATGCTAGAGTAGACGAAAGCAAAGTGCAGAGATGTCAGTGGCCATTGACTACCGGGTTGGAAGGGGGGGGTAGCAAGCCAGTACCTGGAGAAGGGTCAATATGGTGGGTCTGTGATCGACCACAACGGCGCGATGGAGGGGGGTGTCGCCTTCGATGGCCGAGGCGAAACAATAAGCACCACTCAGGAGAAGCTGGCTGCAGACGTCGGCCTTGCCGGCGGCAGAAGCCCTAAAATAAATCAAATCATCAAAATGTTAACCACACAAATCGCAGCGTGCGGGTTCGCGTGTCGTACCAGTGCAGCGGAGTCTCAAGCAGTTGGTTGGCTGCGTTGGGGTCGGCCCCAGCGCGGAGGAGGAGCTCCACCACCTGCTGGTGGCCGAACCCGGCAGCCCAGTGAAGCGCGGCGTTGCCGCGCAAGTCGCGCTTGCTCACATCCGCTCGGCTGGCCAGCAGCAGTTCCACCGCCCAGCAGTCGCCCTATACGTTTGTGGTGTGAATTGAATAAGAAGCCATGGAGGGGTAGAAAAAGGGAAAGAAAGTGAGGGTAAAGTTCTGAAATGAGCGCAGGGTAACGTACACCAGCAGCAGCAATATGGAGGGCGGTAAAGCCGCGGGCATCGGGAGCATTAACTGCCTCACCTCCAGAGGAGTCCACTGAAGAGCGAAGGAGGTCGGGGCTGCCTTGCCACGCCGCTTGCGCGATGTCGCCTGTGTGTGAGGGGGGAGGGAGCGAAGAAAAATTGGTATTGGTACGTAGGAGATATGGTTGTGGTGCGGAGGAGGAGGAACAATACTGTCGTCCAGCCCAAAGTCGAAGTTGGGCCTGGAAGAGGTGGATGAGGTCTGAGTAGACGTAGAGCTCCTCTCCTCGTAGGTGAAGGACGCCGCGGTCGGCGACCACAGCTTGGAGTCATTGGATACGCGAACCGACACGATTCCTGCGTAGCACACGTGATATACCAAAGGTGCTTACACGTCAGTCGAAAGCCGGTGTCTTGACGTTAAGACGATAAGCCTGGCTTTGTACGTACCCGAATGGTGAGGCGGAGTGGTGCAGATGAGGGTACGAGGGCCGTGGAAGACCGGCATAACATCGATGTTGTCAAAGCGTACGCGAGCTGAGGGACTATCGACGAAGTTGGTACCCAATACCGCCACGCGAGTGCCACCAGCAATGGTTCCACTGTAAGGGATCACCTGTGTACCATGCAACGCCGTAAGTCGTTGGTGAACTCTTGGGCGGTCGCACCTCAGAAAAAGGGGGAAAAGTGAGCGGGTACCTCGGTGACCGAGGGGGTCATGGACGACACCGGGCGCAGCTGAGTCGAATGGGATAGTACACAAACTGGGTTGGATTGTACATAGTCCAATATCTCGTACTCGTTACCATGATATCTGGAGTGGTTTGCAAAGAATGTCAACAAATATGTACACATCACGAGAGCGAAAGAGAGAAGCAACGTTGCCATCATACCTTCTAAGCTCGAATCTAATCGCAAAGAGCGATTCACCTTGCTGGTGCGAGGTCGCCATAATCTTGAGCCTTCGGAATGAGACAACACGCCCTGGCGCGACCTGTGGCCCACATCACCAAACGAACGTGAGTTTACGTGTCAGAATAGAAATGACAATTTGAGTCGTGATGGAGCGGATGTGCGCGAGCGCAGACCTTGACGGGTTTGTTGCCGGTCAGAAGCTTGTTCTTTTCCTCGAGAGTATCGCAGCGTATGAGCACGGGCGCGATGTAGAGGTTGGACTCCATGCCGAGTTCTTCCTCTACCAGTTGGAGCGTCGGGTTGGGCTTGAGGTTGCGCTTGTACACGGATTTCTCGGGTGGCTGTTCCACGATGCGGAGCAGCGGTCTTGCCCTGGGAGGGTGCACACGAAGGTTGGAGTGAGGAGTCAGCATACAAGGCACGTGAGCGAATCAATCCATCGGCACGCTACGACCGCAATAGCTCACGAGAACAAGAAACACATCACGTGGAGAGAGCAAGCAGTGGGGTTGTGCGAGAAAGCTGAGAGTGGTGAATCGATAGGGTCGAGGGAGAGAAGTGAAGAGGCCACAACACACACACGACACACACAACACAACGGGCGAGTCGAGGAGCAGTTACCTCGGGGCGTGAGGGACGGGCGGGGCAGGGGTAGCGTGCGGAGTCGGCGGGGCGCCGGCCACCGCCAGACCCACGCCGCCCAGCCCAAGGGGCTGCGGCTGTTGTGCCTGCGGCAGCGCCGGGAGCCCGGCGGCTGCCGCTGTACCCGTGGGGCCGGCGGTCGCCGAAGTGGGCGGCGGCAGCAGGCTGCCGAGGTCTTCAACGAGCGAGTCGTGGTTCGAGGTCAGGCGCGACTCGTGGAGGATGCGCTTGAGCTCCAGCACATCGAACGGTTGGAGTTGGAGGAGGGCGAGCAGCTGCAGCATCTGCACCGGCTGCAGACGCGGCAGCGCATCCTGGAGCGCGAGGAGGTCGTCGAGATCGAGCTGGAGGAGCATGCGCAGGGGCTGGTAGAGGTGGAAGTGCTCCTTGCGCAGCTGGAGGAGCTGGGACAGCACGGTCTGCTCCCGGCCGGCGTCGGCCGAGGCGAGCTCCTGGTGCAGGGAGGCGAGGGTCTCGGGCAGGAGCTGCCCCAGCAGCTGCTGGAGTTGCTGGAGGAGCTGGAGCTGCTGCACTTGCGGACCCGGAGGCACGAATTCGAAGATCTTCATGAGCTGCAGGATGGAGAGCCGATTGAGGAGCTGGTAGAGCTGGTACACCTGTACCAGCAGGCCGAACGACGCCACCATTTCCTTGGGCAGCTTGTCGATGGCCTCGTTGTCCTGAGACGAGGTGGAGTCACCGTCGCCGCCGTGGGGATGCTGAATGTCTCCATCTTCTCCATCTTCAGCCTTCGCCTGGCTGGCCTTGGCCACGCCGGGAGGAGGCTGAGCATTCGTTGAGGAGGTGAGGGTGACGAGTCGATCCACTTGGGCAGACGTCGCGTCGCGCAGCAATTCGCCTAATTGGCCAAGCAGCAGATCCTCGGGCCGATGCCGCAGGAATTGGGCCACGGTGGCCAGATGTTGGGGGTTGAGGCCTTGCAGGAGGATGATAAGCTCCAGCAGGTCATCTTGCAGAGTCTGGGTGTCCATTTCGAGAGGTTCGAGCAGTTGCACCAATTAACGACAAATTTCTATCTTCTCGAGAGAAGACAGAAGGAGGGGGTCCAATCGAAGATGAAGAAGTCTTGGCCGAGCTGGCGGTTGGATGGAGGAAAGCTGTAGAAGATGTCAGGCCCAGAGGCGAGCCTAACCCGATCTCTCTTTTTCTAACTTTTTTCTAATTTTTTCCAAGCTGGCCTACACGAGATGTCCAATACTTCAATCTTTCGGCCTCTTCTTTTCCCCTCCTTGCTCCCTTCCAGCCTTTTTCACATTCCGTGCGACCATACACTCGAAATTTCCCTCAGCGGGAAAAAGAAAGGGCTGGCGTGGCGTGACGTCACGGAAGAAAATGTTTTTCCTTGTTGATTCTTGCCTTCCTTTTGAACCACAAGATTGGGACCAGCATTTCGTTCCTCCCCCTCTCCTTCTTGAACGACTGAGTGATCGAGGAAGATGACGTCATGGCTGGGTCGAATGAGCGGAATACTTGCGCCGCTCCCTGATGCCTCCCTCTTGGCGGGCGTACAGCAGCTTACCGCTCGTCTGCGCGCTGCGACCACCCCAGATGAGCGGTGTCGTGTAGTGAAGACTCTTCGAACCCACGCGCACTCGCGCGCAACCCACGAGGTACCCTTTCAAAGAATTCGAATTGAAATCACCATTCAAACTCTGCACTCAATCTCTCATTCATTCAACGAGCCATTTCCCTTCCCCACGCTGTTCTAGCGCGCTCACAGTGCGGTGGTGTGGCGGCTTTGGTTGGGCGTCACGGTCACAGGAGTTGGGCAAGGCCATTCCCGAGTTGGTGGACGTGCTCAAGCTGGAGCGCAGCAACCTCGACGCCGTGTGCGATGCCCTCGAGACGCTCTACCTCATCTGCAAGCCCGTTCCTCCCGAGGTTTTACCTCCACACCACCATTTCGTCTTGCGCTCCGTAGTTCATTGGCTTGTTGATGTTTACTGGTGCATCATCGTTTACTCAACTTCGCACGCCTTCCCTTTGCCTCCTACTGTCCTGCAGGAGAATGAAGGAGCCGCCGGTTATGTGGAGCTCTACAACGCGGGCCAGTTTGTAGAGGAGGAAGGATACGTGGGTGTCCTGTTGGCGCTCCTCGAAGAGAAGGAGTCCTACGTGCGCCTCAATACCGCCCAGCTCCTCACCACCCTCATCCAGCAGAAGGCTTCCACCCTGCAGGTCCGACGACCCACCGCTCCACCGCGCGCGCGCAACTCTGGTAGTACCGCAATCGCCTCATGCGCTTTGCTTTGGTGTTGTTACTTCAGGAGTACATTCTCCGCGCTCAGATGGGCGTGTCTCGTCTGATGGACCTGCTGGTGGACCATCGTGAGAGCGTACGCAATGGTTCGTGTCTGCTCGCTCCACCCCTTTTTTTGTTCAAATGATTTAATGTATCAAAAATGCGGATATTAATCGGCTGTGATACACGTATGCAGAGGGCCTGCTGCTCTTGACACACTTGGCGCACTCCAACCAGGAGATCCAGAAGATTGTCGCGTTTGAGGGTGCTTTCGAGAAGCTGTTCTTCGTGATTGACGCCGAGGTGCGGCGTCTTCCCGTGCCTCCCAACTGTGATGATGGTGATGATGACCTTCATCGTCTAACACATCGCGCATGCGTCTGCGCTTCATGCCTTGACAGGGTGCTGCCGAGGGTGGTATCGTGGTGCAGGACGCCTTGAATCTGATGAACGCCCTGATCGCCGGCAACGTTTCCAATCAGGTTTGTCTCTGCTGTCTATGAAACTGCTCACCTAACGCAGCTAACAGCATTGGGACGTGTGTGTATGTGTGGTGTGTGTGTGTCGTGTGTCGTGTTCAGAATTATTTCAGAGAAACGTCCTGCATCCAGCGTCTGCCTCCGCTGCTGCGTCTGGGCCAGACGGTACCGTTTTGTCGTCTTTCCAGCAATGGCAGCGCTTTAGGACTCAGTATTCGAAACCCTTGATTTTTATTTATTGATTTATTTTTTGATCGCGAACACTAGGACCAATGGTTCCTCACCGAAGAGCGGGCGGCCATCCTGCTCCTCGCGCTTGACACCATCTCTCTGCTCGTCTCTGCGCACAACCCCAACACTTCGACCAACCAGGTAAAGCGCGCGCCCTTCCCCGTTTTGCTGCTCGTGTCTGCTTCACCGGCAATGGCTCACGCGTGTCGTGTCATTCTGAAGACTGCTATCAGGAAGCACGGGCTGCTGGACCTGGTCATGCACCTCGCCTTGTCCCGCATCAACTCCCCCGCCGTCCGCTCACGCGTACGTTTGCTCGCACCTTTTTTTATTTATTTATTGGTGTACGCCATAGGTCGTGTGCACTCGTCTCAACGTTTGTCGGCACTACTGCGGCCTAGGCTCTGCGCACGCTCGGGAACGTGATGAAGGACAGCAGCGACAACCGCAACGCCTTCATGTCCAAGGTGGTGGAAACCGAGGACGGAGGACAGAAGCAGCCGGTACCATCTCTCTCTCTCTCTCTTGCGGGCGCGTGCGCTCCTTCGCCCACTGACTGACGCCTAATGCGTATTATTATTATTATTATTATTGTTTTTATTGTGTGGGTATAGGCCCTGCACAGGCTCCTGGTGATTTTGTTGAACTCGAGGGACGTGTCGGAGCGACTGGGTTCGCTCTACGCCTTCAAGTCGTACCTCCACGAAAACGAAGAGGGCCAAATCGCCCTGGCCTCCACCCTCAGGTCTACTTCCTCCTGCCCTTTTTTTCTCACTTATCTCACATTTTGTTTTTAATATATATTATTTATTTATATCGCCCCCACAACAACAGGCCCAGCCCGATCGCCGATGGAGACGAAGACAGCGTTGAGTCGTTTTCCATTGGCCGTCGTCTTCTCCACGGACTCATCGTCGAGGGTGCCCTGTACGTCCCCTCACTCAGCGTATTCCAACCCGCCTTTTTTTTATTTCTAACCTTTTTGTCGTGTGATCGGTTCGTCGCGCTAGCAACGGAGACGGGTTCAGCGGGTGGTTCGCCGGCTGTGTGCTCTCCTACATCGTGGCCGACAGCCCCACCTGCAAGAAGGTGACCACACTCACACTCACTCTCCTCCCGCTGGGTGTATGTGTGTGGATGTGCTGAAGAAAGCTTCGTTCTTTCTTTCTTTCTCTCCCCCCCTCTCTCTGTGACGCGCAGTTGATGTTGGACATCCCGCTGGAGATCCCTCGGTCCGACCAGCCGATTGTGTCCCTCCTGGCCAAGATTGGTCACGCCATCATCGATGTCTACACCTCACCCAAGGGCGATACTCTCGTCCTCGTCGCCCTGCTGCGGTAGCCCTCCACTACTACCCTTCCCCTCTCTGCATCGATGGTTTGCTCATCTTCGCGTACGCCGCATGTGTAGGCTGCTCTGTATGTGGGTGCACGACTACTCGCCAGCGGTCAAGGCTTTCTTCCAGAACGCCAAGCACCTCCCCTTTGTACGTTCCTCCATACGCGTGTGCACGCAGCGCACATACCTGCGA
>NW_004457315.1:0-14190 GCF_000313135.1 Acanthamoeba castellanii str. Neff | reverse complement strand
CTAACCCTAACCCTAACCCTAACCCTAACCCTAACCCTAACCCTAACCCTAACCCTAACCCTAACTACCTAACCCTAACCCTAACCCTAACCCTAACCCTAACCCTAACCCTAACCCTAACCCTAACCCTAACCCTAACCCTAACCCTAACCCTAACCCTAACCCTAACCCTAACCCTAACCCTAACCCTAACCCTAACCCTAACCCTAACCCTAACCCTAACCCTAACCCTAACCCTAAACCCTAAACCCTAACCCTAACCCTAAACCCTAACCCTAAGGCCCAGACCCATCTCCCACCAGCACCTCACCTTTGTTTGATGGCATGACAATGTTGCCTGATGCATACAAGGGCACATTGCTGGAGTCATCCAGCAGGGCAAACTTTGCATCTCCAGAGACATCCTTGTTGAAGAGTGGGCTCCATGCTTCACTGTCCCATACCAGGACTTGGTTTTTTGTGTCATCAAAGACAATGGTCCCCCTGCATGCATCAGTGAGGTCATCCAGCTGGGTACTGGTGAACATGCTCAAGGTGGTTAAGCTGGGCACTTTCAATGGCATGGCCAATGTTGTTGTTGTTGTTGTTGTCAATGCTGCTGTTGCTGATACTGGCCCTTCAGTCTCAAGTGCTGCTGCTGCTGTTGTTGTTGTCTGGACTGGTGTTGGTCAGGGGCATTTGGATTTCTTGTACTTGAGCCTCTCTCTTCTCACCACAAATTTGGATGCCCCAGCCCCAAACTTGCACTTCCTGTCCATTTGTGTGTGATCCCACGCCTATACAAAAAAATCCATGGTCATCCAACCAAGACAAGGCCAAGGCCACCCATAGTCTTCTCCATGAATTGGATTTAATTGAAGAGTGAGAATGAATATACCACTTACATGTAGACTTCACTTTTTCACAGGCACAACCTTGTTGGGTGGGTAGATGGGAACAATGTTCATGGGAGGCCTGTACTTGTTGTCATCCTTCTTGTTGAATGGGAACCACTCCTTCAGCCAGGTGATGCTGCTGTAGATCAGCACCACAGCAAAGATAGAACCCATGAAGACTGGGCTCATCAAGAGCTTCTCACCACTGTATGTCCCAGCACTGATGGCAATCACAATGATGAGGACGATCATGAGGATCAGTCCCATCACACCTTTGACCTTGGCCATGGCCTCATTCTGGATGGTATTGATGAGCGCCTGCTTGGCATTGTTCACATTTTCATTTTTCTGAATGCACTGTGAAATGCCTTCAGTGAGGTCGCTGAAATTGATGTAGGAGATGGTGATGTTTTGGCTATCACACTTGTCACCACTGTCCTGGTCAGTGTAGATGCCCTTGCTGGTGGTGACCTTCATGGTGCAGTCAAGTGAGTATGAGTTGGTGATGCTCATCACAACATTGACTGCAGAGTTGGTGATGGCAGCAGCTCCTGTGGCACCAATGCCCAGACTTCCAATGATGGCTGCTGTGGTATTAACAAGCTGGTTTGTCACTTGCTGTTGGATTTCGTTCTTGGAGCTGTTGCTTTGTGCACATTTTACATTGAAGGACCCTGAAGATTCCATACTGATGTTATGGATATCAATGTTCTGATTGCTGCAATGTCTCTGCTTGACATAGATTGACATGGCACTGCTGTCTTGTTGGGTGCAGTTCATTGCAGTCTTATTTACAATTCCATTGATGCTTCACAGGCTACAAAATAATGATCACACAGTTGTCATTGGTGGGGGTCTGCTGTCAGTGAGGGACCGCGCTGATGTTGTTGCTGGCTGCTATCTTTGCCTTCTTTGATCATTGCTGCTGCCGCCGCTGCCTTGTCCTCTTCTGACTCGCTGCTGGTGGGTGAGCCCAGTGTTGTTGTTGTTGTTGTGGCTGTTGCTCCCACTATCATTGCTAGACTTACTCCATGCTGTTTCAGAATGTACATCTTGTGCTTGTATTCTTTGTTCTGTGGGCAGTGATGATGTAGGAAATGATGCATGATGCAGGCAATGGCTGTTCTCCCTCCTCTTTGCGCCCTCTTCCTTGGTGGCGTGGGTGGTGGCTGCTGTGGCTGCGGTGATGTTGTTCCCACCATTCCCTCTGTGGCTGTTGGGGCTGAGAACTGTCTTTTTTGTGTGCCACTTGAAGGTGGTGGAAGTGTTGGCTGTTGCGGCTCTGGGGGTTAATGTTTTTTCATGAGCTCTTTGATGACTGCCTTGGGATCTACTGAGTTGAGCATCCATTGTGTGGTGGGCTTGGGTGGTGGTCATCTTTTGGTGGTCTGGGTAATGTCTTCCATGGGTTCCTCTTCCATTGGTGGTGTTTGTGTGTGTGGTGGTTTTGTTTGTGTTTGCTCTTTGTGTAGTTTGTCATCCTTGCATTGAGCTTGTGATCACTGAGTGAAAGCAAAGGGTTGGACAATGATGACAGTTCAGGTCTCATGCCTCTGATTGTCTTTCTTACTCTCCTTGGGTGGACCCACGGTCTGTGCTGCCATCCCCAGGAGAGTTCCACTCAGTGTCCATGTTGACTGTAGGCTTGTTGTGTCACCTTGAATCTTGGTTGGATTGGTCAGGCTGGCTGTGCAGCTGTGGTTGCAGATCCAGTCAGGCTGTACAGGGTCCCTTGTGGTCTTGTACTGGTAGTTGAGGAAGATGCACATTCTGTGGCTTGACTTGCTGCATGATGTGCACATGATCCAGTCTGCGTCTGAGTGTGGCATTCTGATCTTGGTCCTCAGCAGGTGTCTGTCTGTGGCGTCTATGAAATTGCTGTACTGGTTGCCTTGGGTTGAGTGTGTGCAGAAGCATAGGTTTGCACAGTTGGCCATTCTGAAGTGCTCCCTTGAACTGCATGTTGTTGGGCCCAGTAGGGTTGACTTTCCTGGTTCTTTGTAAACACCTCAAAGTTGCTGTACTGAGCTGAGTATGAGTTAGACGTAGGGCACCAGCCTTAAGGTTGGGATGGAGATGCAGATGTGACTGGTGAGTGAGGCATGATGCGCCACTGGCAGATCTTTGATTGCCAATGGTAGAGCACTGTTGAGATAGTCCCACTGCTTGTTGCCCCAAACTTGGAACTTGTGCTCAACCACCTTGCTGCTGATGGCTGTCCAGCTCACTGGTGGAGGGTGACCTGACCAATCAGGAGGCATGTCATGCTTGTCCCACTTGATTGCTTCCCTCTTGTGATTGGTCAAATGCATGTTGGCTCTCTTCTGGGTCTTGGTGCTGGTGGGTTGACCACTGCTGCTGCTGCTGCTGCTGCCACTGCTGCTGCTGCTGTTGGTGGTGGTATGTCCATTGTTGTTGCTGTTGTTGCTATCCCACTTCCTCTTCAATGTTGTGGCCATGGTGTTGGATGGAGTTGCATCAACATGAATGATTGGCTTAGGGTTGAAGAAACCCCTGGCTATGGCCTTGTAGGAGTGGATTGCATTCATGTCCTGGTCCCAATAGGCATGAATGATGTCCTCAGGCAGATGCAAAATCCATTCTTTGTACTCTTTGTCTGTGAATGTAATAATGGTGAAGGGGTATTTTTGCTGCTCCTCAATGGGCATGACAGTCTCCATCAGAGGGAGCATGCACATCATGACAATGACCATTCCCTTCTCAACCACAAGCAGGCGCATCCAGCTGGTTTTGATTCACCATGGGGTGTATGAAAGAGTGGGGAGAAGAGAAGTGCAGAGAAGAGAGAAAGGGATTGACTGCAGAACATGAAGGGAAGAGGGGGGGGGTAGGAGAGGTTCTGCCAAGAAATTCACTTATGTCACCTTTACCTTCCCCTCACTCAGCGTGGTTGTTATGATATTAACCCCAGTGGATTGTGCAGGAAAAGAAAATGCTTTTTACACACAGCAATGTCTTTGCTCTCTCCACCCTCACCAGTGTTGATGGCGCCACTGGAGGAGGAGGAGGAGGCAAGGTCAACAAGAGGAAGGCCAGTAAGAGGAAGACAGGTGGTGGCAGCAGGGGTTCACATTCTGGGGCCAGCAACAGGTTCATCAGGCACAAGTTCCTCTGGCCTGAGCAGGAGAGGGAGTTCATAACTGGAGGAGGTGCACTGCTGTTGGTGATACCAGGCTATTGCCTTATGTGCCTGAGGTGGAACACAATGAGGGTCTTCCACAAGTACCAGAGGCTGGGCACCACCCTGTGCATGGTCATCCAGAGCCACTTTTACAAGTGTGTTGAGGACAATGTCACTGGGACACACTATACCCCTGTAGACATGCTCAATCCTGTTGAACTGCAGAGTGGAATGCTCACTGGCATCATCAAACCCTTTGTGCAGTGGGTGGACATGTGCTACTTCCTGTGTTACATGAGGGTTGAAGGCATCACTGCTGACAGGAGCAGAATGTGTGAGTTTACTGTCCAGGGATATGGCAAGAAGGCTAGCAGGGACACAGATTTGGACCCAGCAGCATGAACAACAACAACAACAACAACAACAACAACAACAACAACAACAACAACAACAACAACAACAACAACAACAACAACAACAACAACAACAACAACAACAACAACAACAACAACAACAACAACAACAATGCAGTCATCACCCAAGTGCAAGTCACTCAAAACATCAGATGAAGATCCACAAGTGCCACCACCAGCACAACATTGGCGTCTTGTGGTTTGGTGTTGGAGGATACCAGGCCAGCCACTGGCCCCTGCCAACAAGGAGACCATCATGTTTGAGCTGATGGAGGCCATTGGACTCTGTGGCAGCCACATGGAGAGCCTCATCAACAGCCAGTGCTGCACTGAGGAGGATGTGCAGGAGATCCACCACTATGCCAACAAGTATGGCAGCGTGAGTTACACAAGAGGCTATGAATTGACACTCATGTTTTGTCTTGCCATGTTCTTCATTGGCGCCATTACAGAAGACAAACTTGTCACTGAACCAAGCATCAACACTCCTCTCAAAGACAAGAAGTGCTACCTGGTTGATGTTGGCTTTCCTGCTGCCATGGTCAATGCTCTCTTCATGGTCATTCCCACTTCCCACACAACTGTTGAAGCTCATGTTCCAATTTGTGCATGTGGCTACAGATGTCGTATGCAACTCAAAGCAGAGCTGCCAAGTGGCTGGCTCGACAATGCCATTGATAACCCCCATAAATTTAATGATCTTGGTGAAATGTGGAGGGAGACCTGCATGCAGGTAATGTAATTTTCAAAAGTAACACTTGACAGATAAAATGCACCTGTTATTTAACGTTGATCTCGCCAACACACACACACACACACACATCATCATGTTCTTTGATCCCAGGCCTCCCTTTGCCAGCAAGTATGAAGATGTAATGATCAATTTTAGAAAACCATTTCAGTATGGACCCATGCCCAAGTTTGAATATTATAAGTTATTATAAGTTATCTGAGCCTCTCAATGAGAAGCAGTTACATGAGTATTGGAGTGACCTGCTTCATGGATATGTGTGCGTCAGCTGCATGAACAATGTGGTGGCTCATGATGATGGGAAGAGCTGTGTGTATTGCAACTATTGCAAGGCAGGATGTGAAGAAGGTGCATGTGGTAAACATACCTATTGGATGTGCTTGTGATGTCACACTGACATGTGTGAGCTCTGCTATGAGGAGGTGGATGAAGCAACCACCACCAGAAACAGTGCACAAAACTGGCACCAAAGGAAGGAGGCCCTCAAGGACTGCCACAAGCACAGGCTGGTTCACATGACCAACATGGGCACTGGCACCTATAGTTGCAATGTCTGCAAAGAGGCAATAGAGGATACTGAGTGGAGGCAACACATTGGCTCCAATGGAAGGAGCACAGACATCTGTAGGAGGTGTCAGCCAAGCAAAAACATGGCTAATTTGGTCTTCCAAGACATCAGTGTGAGCAGGATGACACACTTCAAGGTCGCTGCTGGATTGGATTCCCATCAGACACAACGAAGACCCAGACAGTAATGGAAACAAGATTGTACTCCTGTGTCTCAGCCTCAATTCACCATTGTATGGCCATGTTGGAGTCTTGCACCACAACAATCACCACTGAGGAGGTACTTTGACCTTGGTGTTGATCTCTCCACCTTTTTAGCATGCTCAACAGACTACATCAACGCCACCCAACCTGGCAAGGATGACAGAACCTGCCAGCACTGTGACATGTGTGGCAAGCATATCAACAAGGGTGAAATGTGGCTGCAATTGTTTGATGACAAGCATGTGGACACCATCAATGTTTGCAACAACTGCAAGCCAAGGGAAGAGATGCTCAAGAGTGGACATGTTTTCCACGCATACCCACTGTGGTGTAAGGAGTACTGTGCAAAGTGCATCATGTGTCTGTGGATGAAGATCCAGGGGTTGATGATGTACTATGGCTGATCTACAACTACTAGTGTTTATTTCCCTTGAGGGTCCATTCTTAATTCTTGGTGACAATCATCACAGATGGATGGATGTCGTCCCCAATCCTGGCCATTGTCTGTGCAGCTCATGCTTCCACATGACTTGCAGATGAGGCCATCATCTTCCTCAGATATCATGCAATTGCACACTTGGCAGAGGCCAAATGAGCAGTCAATGCACTTGGTAGTTTTCACATCTCTGCATGTGATGCAAAAATGAGAGTTGCAGCATGAGCAACACCACAGTTGAGCTTCTGAATGTTCAAAGCCACAGAACTGACATTCCACCTCGCCCTCGGTGGCGGGAGGCTCTTGCTTCATGTTGTTGGCGAAGAAAAAGAAGGTGTCAGACCTGGTTGTTGAGTGCAACATGTGGTGCATGTGTGAATGTATTTCAAATTATAATGCAGTGACAAAACAACAAAACGAAAGGAGAGAGAGAGAGAGAGAAGTGGATGCCTTGGCGGCATCCATCCATCCATCCAGTATTCCAACCTCAAGAGAGGAGTGATACCTCACACCCTCCATCCAAGTGGCTCAGTTCTGTGCGCGGTCACTGTGTACTTGGGAATTACCTTGAACTTTGGCCTATAATTTGATCATTGGCAAATATTTTGTACCATCAATGTGTCACTTCCACCAATGACAATAAAGCATAAATTATCACCATGTCCTTTGTTCTAAAAAAACTACTACTACCACTACTACTACCACTACTCTCTCCCTCTGCAACAATAACATTGCACCACAGCACTACCCCAAAGGCAGCCACCATACTCTTCATCCCACTGCCTCTCCACGCCTCTCTTTTTTTTGTTTGCTCATCCTACCACTGCCCCCACCATCGCCCATACCATTTCAGCCATGGTCTCCACTTCATGTCAGCAGCTGAATTCAGACTCTGCAGCTCCAGCGGCAAAGTGCCCACGTCATCAAATTCAGGCTCCGTCAGGTGATGCCCACACCTGCACAAGAAGAAGAAGAAGAAGATGCAATCATCACTACCACCGCTCATATAATTGTAACACCCCAAGAGAAGAAGCTAGTGCGAATGGCCCCCGTGGAAGCTCCACTGCCTCACGCCAAGCCCTCTGCGACACACAAGCTCTCATTGCTCAGAGCACAGGAGGACAAACTCCTCAATCTCAAGCCATGGTTGGGGACAATAGCGGACTTCATGAGTGAGGTGGCTTTGTTTTATATATACATATATAAAATCTATTTGTTTATCTTTTGGACACATACTCAGATTTCACTGGCCTTCTTGAAGAGCACACAGTCCTTGTTCTTGCCCTTGCCAGCGTATCAGACAGGCCTGTTGATGTGTAAGCACGGTGATTCATGCCTGCCTTCTTGATGCCCTTGTAGATGGTGAACTTGTCTCCCTCATTCATCATGAACTCACCCTTGGCGTCGCAGGTGGGCACCTTGTCCAAGTAACGGCTCATGTCATTCCTGAACCTGGTGATGAGCTTCTTGCCACACAGACCAGCAGGGATGCCCATGCCCAGTTCCTCAAGAGCGTCCATGATCTGCTTCTCCAACGCACCCTTGCCCACGTTGACACGCACCTTCTTGGGCACCTGGCGTTCAAGCTTCCTGATCACCTTGGGAGCCCAGTGCACAAGGGCCTTGGCCTGCACAGGGTTGTCCTTGGCCTCGCTGGTGGGCTTGAGACCATCATGGATGCAGCAGAGGGCCTTGTAGGCCATCACACTGCGCTTCTTGCACGTCTCAGTGTAACCGTTGGCGTCAATCCACAGCTCAAGCTTGGACACAGCATTGGACTTGGTGACCTTGTCATTGGTGGGGAGGCCCTTCTTGTGGAGAGGGGCAGTGTACTGCTCACGGATGGTCTTCATCACACAGAAAGCCATGCCACCAAGGACATCCTTGGCACCACCGGGGAAGGCAATACCAAGGGACAGTGTCTTGGTGTTGGAGCCGTACTGGGCGGCAGTGGGCTTCATGGCCTTGATGCAGTCGTGACCACCAAGCTGCTCAATGACCTCAACATCAATGGAGGGAACATCATCAGCAAGTCTGAGACGCTTGCATTCACAGTCATACCAGCCAGCAGCCTGAGCACGAGCACTGACACCAGCCACGACAGGCTTGTACCCAGACAGCTTGCCCTTCAGAGGTGAGGCGCGCTTGCACTTGCCAGTGGAGGAGGAGGAGGAGGAGGAAGAAGCAACGGGCTCACGGTCACCGGCCTTGGGGGCACCAGCGGAGACCAGGCCAGAGATGAAACCCTCCTTGTGCGCATCCTTGAAGTCCTTGCTACCCTTCTTCTCGAACTCAATGACAGCCTTCTTGGCCTTCTCAATGGCAGTCGCCCAGTAGGCAGGGGCATTGAAGAGATCCTGCCTGTGGGCGTGCTTGAGGAGAGTGAAGGCGTACACGGCGGCGAGTCTGCCGGTGTTCTTCATCAGGTCGCAGATGCGGCCATTGGGGAGCTCCGGCCTTCTCGCCACCAAAGTCAGGCAGGAGGGCAAGCTTGGCACGTTGCTTGTCGCTCTTGTTGGCGAGCTTGATGAGACCATCAGCGAGGACCTTGGGCATGGAACGCACATCTGCCGAGGGTGCCGCAGCCACAACTGCCCAAGTCATGGTCTCCCTTTGGTCCACCAACACCAGCCATCGGTCCAGAGTGATTGATGGGATAGACCTCCATACATGGACGCTTCGCTCCACGATGATGTTGCCTCTGCAGCGTGTTAGGGGCATTCCCGGTAGAGTGTCTTCATACCATTTGTGTCATGATGTTGCCACTGAACAGCCTGATCACATCGGCATCGTTTGCGATCTGCCTGATGACGACGTCGACGGCATTGGCCATAACGATGCGACCAGAGTCAGGACCCTGATAGAGGAGCTCAGAGGCAAGCAACTCATGCCACCAATCTACAACACCTACTCATGCACGGCCAAGGTCGGGTCTGTCCTGGACAGTTACACTTCAGAGAATTTCGCCTTTATCTTCCCCATGCCCAATGGCGGTCTCCTTCTCAAGCAGCTGCTGATGCACACCGACGAGGCGAGACTGGTCCAGTGCACACAGGCGGTATCGGAGGCGATCTGGGAGGCAGCGACGCACGCCAACTACTGTATAACGAGCGCCAATCCGAGAAGTTGGGCTTGTCAGGAGAAGCAGGGCGGTGGCATGAAGGCATACCTGCTGGAGCCCCGAAGTCTCATCTTGGCCAACGGCCATGCCGACACGGCCTATGACCATTCATGCTTGGCCATCGTGAGAGAGTGGGACAGTTTCTACGCCAATGCTTCCCAGCAGCCACAGGGGCTGAAGCCCTTCGGGGAAGCTTTCATTGCAAGCTATGAGGAGAGATGGACGAACTTGATGAGAAGCACCAAGAGCCATCATCGGAAGCGACACATCGCGCGAGCAAGTCCGACGTCTTCATCCAGAAACTGCTGGAGACAAAGGCATGCCTCGAAGCAAAGGGTTTCACGCTGTTGGATGACGCGCGTCCCCCTCTGGATCAACAGAGTGAGAGAGATGCCCAGGAACTGTGGCGAGTCTGCCAGCGGACCAACCAGGATTGCAAATACAAAGTCGAGCGAGTGGGCGGGAGCGACGACACGATCAAGGTCCATTCGTCGGCCTATGACGCCTCCATCACGACGCGTCTTGCACTCCAGGGTATTGTGAGTCCCATCAAGAATGCATTCCCCTGCGATGGCGGAAGAGCCCATCTCATCATTCAGAGGCTACTCGATGGCAACTTCACTGAGGTGGTCATCAAGGAGCTATCCGCCGCTGGTTCCTCGCCAACGCAGGGCGAATTGGCTCGCTTTGACAACTACGCCAAACAGCTCTACTCGCTCCTGTGGGGCGTACTTGTGGACAACTGCCTCAACCTCGATCATCTGCTTCTGCCCAGCGATCTTCTCTACTCCAGGGTGGGCAATGCGCCCGCCAGATACCTGCGTCTGGATACCCACGCCAACCGACCCAGCGAGTTGCCGCACGAGATCACGCTCGCGTGGAAGAAACAGAGGATCGCTGAACACATCAACAGCTTCATCAATTCGTGCGTGTCAAAATTCTCCGATTTCCAAGAGGCCGCGTCAAAGTTGGACGGTGCAGTTACCGCGATCAGGAAGACGGCCTTGCTCTTCGAAGAAAGACATTCGGCCGATCAGTACACTTCAGTGAGGTTCAGTGGCCTGTACCTGTTCCTTCTGGTGTCCCAGCAGCCTGTCGATGAACCCTCCTAGGGTTATCGTCGGACAACCTCTGGTTCAGGTGTGCCGACTCCTGCGGCTATGCTATCCAGCGTCCCCTTCCTCTGCTTGTGTCAGCCAGTGTGGTGCTTGCCCGCTTCCTCATCAGGAGAAAGTCGGATGGACGTGTCAGCCAGGCGTCGTTCTACATGTTCGACAATTCGCCGCTGGATGTGACGAGCAGGTCGATCACCGACGCCATGCAGGTGCTGCATGTCGTGCGTCCCCGACAGGACAAGTTCTGGTGCTCTGAGGGTGGGCAGCACTACCGCATGGTGGTGGAGCCACCGGTGGACGGCACGCTTCAAGATCTCATGGAGTTGGGTTCCATGACTGAGAAGGATGTCAAGCAAATGGTGAGACTGGTCTACAGAATCATCAGCTGGATCATTAGCTACGGCCCTCGACCGGTGGGGAAACACGCCCACCACAACTTTGACCTGATTGACGCGCAACCCCTCCAGTTCATCTGCACCTGAAACAATGAAGACAGCAAGTTGGACATGTGGCTGGCCAGCTCCAATAACATCACCATGCGCTGCGGCCCCCAACAGCCGCATGAACAAACCCAAGAGAGGGTGCACTAGCTGATGTGGGATCAATTCATCAGCGGCTGCATGATGCTGCTCATGGGAAGCACCAACACAGAGGCGATCGAAGCCAAGCTCATGTCCGAGGACCCCCTCATTCAGGTGGTGATGGACTACACGTCCCAGTTCTTGGGGTTCGTGGAAGCCATCAACACGCACAAGATGATTGAAGGCCAGCACTTTGCTATCTCCGACGCCATCCCAACAGAGAAATACATCAAGTTGTCTCAAAAGGAACAGGTATGCCGTCATACGCGAGAGCATGGCCAGGGCACCCTCAGGTGACCGTCATGCGCAAGTCATTGTGGATGCGGTATCCAAGTCCAGCGTTGGCGACAACCACCGCTACTATAAAGCA
This sequence comes from Acanthamoeba castellanii str. Neff, assembly GCF_000313135.1. Classification (NCBI taxonomy): domain Eukaryota; phylum Discosea; order Longamoebia; family Acanthamoebidae; genus Acanthamoeba; species Acanthamoeba castellanii. The sequence goes on along the minus strand of NW_004457315.1, from coordinate 2,615 downwards.
GTTATCTATGGTCACGTTGACGACGCACAGGTGAAGTGCATGGAAAGAAGCATCGCCAACGTCTACAAGGCCGTCGATTGCCGCCTGGTGCCCCACGTCAGACAGCTTCTCCGGTGCCCTGAGGCGGATGGTGTCATGGTATTGCAGGACACGACCAGCTCGCTTCTGAGCGACAACCTGTCCAGCACGTCCGCCGTAACCTTGGCCGAGCTGGTTCATGATTTCCTCGCCAAGATCTACTCCAGCTCATCGCCGCTGGCCTTTCGTTGGCGTGTGAATGTGGACAGCTTCATGCTCATCTTGAACAGCCAAGGCCTGGCCATTTCCACCGCCATGATCCTGCAGTTCTTGCCCAAGTATGCCGCGCCCAACGCTGAGGCGGGGAAGGACAGAATCATCAGAGGCATGAGGGACTTCTTCCTGGACTACGCAGATCAAGTCAGTCCCAGCAATGAATTGTGCAATCAGCTTGCCAGTGCCTTCAATGATATCCTGGAGAGCAAATATGGGCTGACTCCTATGTTTGCTGAGAGGAATACTACATAAACAATGTGTGTTGCTTTCTGGCTAGGCCAATGTCATCTCATCAAACAATGGGTTGGGCATGGGGAGCTCCTTTGGGTGTGGACTAGTGAATGTGCAGGCCCATTGCTTGTGGGTTGGCTTTGTGCTTGCAGTTGATGATGACAATGACGATGACAATGACGATGATATTGTACTTCGCCGTTTAAGTTCATTGGGGTTATTGCTGGTCCTGCGTTCCTGGGCAGTGCGTGCTTTGCCCTTCGCGGACCTCCTGCTGCTCCGGTGGACGAGCTCTCCTCCGGTCATCTCCTTTGTGGTGGTGATTGTTGATCTCAGTCTGAACACGGACGCAAACCCATGCTGTCGGCGGTCCAGCCCGTTGCCGTGCAAGAAGAGATAGTTCGACCAGCGTGGCTGTTGCTGCGATGGCTTGCTCGTGGTCTTGAATTTCACGAAACAGGCGACGCTCGGTCTCTTGACGGCCCAGTTTTTGGCCACCAGCGAACTCAAGATGTCCAGACGTAATTCGGCAGCGAATTCATGCACTTCGCGAGAGAGAACAATGGAAAACGGGGCAAGTGCTGCGTGTGCGCTCATCGTGCGTGTATGTGTGTGTGTGTGTGTGCATTGTAAACCCCAACTGGTTATTATGGGATGTGTAAAATGAAATTTCATTGATCATTCCGCATTGCATCACCAGACTGATCGGACTGACGATACGCAATCCGATGCCCGCCCCTGATAAAACGATCACATTGAGAGGCCTCTCCACAGCCCCCGAAAAAAACCTCACTCAACAACAACGATGGTGGGATTCACCAAGCATCTCTACAGATTCACGGGCGCTAAAGCAGGCATCTGGTTCAGCCTACTGTTAAAGTATCACGAAGGCATCGAAGTGCGAGTAGATGCCAATGACCTCAGTTTCACAGGCGAGTTGAATCAAGCGCTGATCAATAAAATCCCTAACGACTGCGAAAACTTACAAAGTCAAGACAGTACGCTGCTGGGCGGGTTGGTCGATGTTGAGAGCCATGCCCACTTACGCTCGGCCCACCGAAGAAGAACGGCAAGTCATTGCCGCGTGTAACCCCAAGGCCGTAGACATAGCGCATGACATCAATCATGTCATCAACAATCAACTCAGAACGGGAGATTGCAAGATTTTCATCAAGAACCAATACCATCAACCTGCAACAAAGTTTGAAGACCTCTTATGCGTGGCGAGGCTGCTGCAAAACACTGAACAGATCACCAGGGTCTACGCCTCTCGTCAGGATTTCCAGATCACGTTGGTATTGCAAGATTGCTATCCTATCCTAGTCACGAAGAGCGCGGCGTGCAATGGACATTTGTACACGTTTGACTTGGATGACGGCGTGGTGGACACGTCATTTGGCGATGACATACGTGAGACCAAATGGAGCAAGGATGCAGCGGCCTGGACCAGGCGTTTCAACGAGACCAATGGAGAAAGCTGGGACGACCCCGTGCTCATTTCCGACTCTTAAACCAACAATAAAAAAATCCGTCTCTTACCGGTGTCCGTAGTTGTTTCTCCGCTTTCCTCAGGCATTTCATGCCTACCGTACCAAACACGACAAGAAGCGCAGGACAACCATCAAGGAAAACTACAGCCATGGGTTCTGCACACTCATACGAAGATGAAGATCTGTCCAACGGCCTCTCTGAAGAGGAAGAAGACGAGGAAGAGGAAGAAGACGAGGAAGACGAGGAAGACGAAGAGGGTCAGTCTTCTTCTTCTTCTTCTTCAGAGAGCTGCAGCCACCTCGGTGATGCGAGCAATGAGTTCACAACAGAAAACCTGAAGAAATTGAAAAGGGATTTGGAGGTGGAACATGCGACCAAGACCGACGATGATGGCAGTGACAGCAGTTTCTCTCTGGTGGGAGAATCCGGTCAAGAAGACAGTGACGACCTCAGCAACAGCCAAGGATACGAAGAAATAGAGGGACAGCCCCGATCCTCCTCAGAAGAGAGCGAGGGGGCAGACCCAGATGAATTGCAGCCACTTCTATCCGTGGTCAGCCCCAGGACCAACCAGGCGCCGCCCCTACGCGGTGTGCTGA
>NW_004457316.1:53133-54527 GCF_000313135.1 Acanthamoeba castellanii str. Neff | reverse complement strand
ATCCCGTCTGGTACAGAGGTCAAGCGGCTGCTGCGCTGGACGAGCCTTATGATCCAGAAGAGCATTGAGATGGTGGGGCTGGTGCTGCCCCGTTCCGCATTGCGTGAGGGCGAAGCCACCATCAAACCCGACGATCAGGTGCGTGCGCTTTTTGTTTAGCTGGCCAGACTTCATTTTTGACCGGTCTCTCTCCTCCCCCTCTTTCTTTTCTTGCCTCCAGATTCGCGCTCACTACTTCGTCGTCCGCTTGGGAGCCCTGCGCGATTCTCTGTTTGGTGTGGTCCTGCCGCCGCTGGTCACTTCGCTGTACCATTTCGCCGATCGACCGGATTTCGTGGACGTCCTGCCGGCTCTCCTGCAGCTCTTGTGGGAGCTGGACGAGATGAACAAGTTCTTCGTGGCAAGCAAGGCCGCCTTCAAGAATCTACACCTCGCGCAGGAGGCCAACAAGCAGAAGAGGAGGCAAGAAGCAGCAGCGATTGCTCAGCTCGCTGCGATTGAAGCCTCCCGCACGCCCTCCACCAAGNNTCGCAAGGCCAGGGGTACTGCCTCCCCCTTTCTCGTGCAATTACGTCCATAACCAACATTCCCTGTGCGCCAGGCGGAAGAAGAGCCAGACGCCGGTGCTGGCATCGCCTCTCGTGTCCCGTGCGGAAGCGTCACTCCCGGAGGCCGAAGATGAGGTGGAGGCGCCGGTGAGCTATCCCTTCGCCTGGCTTCTGGAGCTGGAGAAGACGCTGGGCACCGTCTGCGGCATGCTCTCGAGCAGCCTCATGGCAGGGACGCCGGAGACCAGCCAGGAGCGGCCCTACCTCTCGCACCTGCGCTCCGACCTGTTCTCGGCTGGCCTGGAGGACAGCGAGGACGAAGCGCTCGTTGATGCGTCCGCCACCGAAGGCATGGACGTGGACGAGGGCGGCAGCAAGACTGCGCCGCCGGGCGACTTCTTCAAGCGACTCATGGCCGTCGATGAATCAGACGACGAGCTGGGGCCGCTCGTCAAGTGGATCAGTGCGGCCGGGCCGCGTTTGCCCATTCCCGCGCAGGCGGAGAAGGCGGTGGCATCGGCGGTGCGTGGTACCTTCGCCGCCGTCGTCAAGCATGCCAACCTCGAACCTCAGCTCGTCGAGTGGGCCTCGCAACTGCGCACCGCCGCCCAGAAGCGCATGGACCTCGACGCCAAGGAGGGCGACAGCGACGACAGTGACGACCCCCTCCTGCCCCCTTCACCGCCGCCCTCGCTGCAATCGCTCCTGTCCACGGCTGGCTCGATCCGTCTGTGGATCATGCAGCAGCAGCAGACCATCATGAGCCAAGCCGTGCAGAAGCACGACGAAGAGATGAAGCAGCGGGAGAGACGGCGCGGAGGAGGCGCCCAAGTCGGAGGTGGCTCC
>NW_004457316.1:51882-53035 GCF_000313135.1 Acanthamoeba castellanii str. Neff | reverse complement strand
CTGGACGAAGAGGTCATGTGGGACATCATGGTCGAGGAGGAGGAGGAAGCCCGCCTCCGGGGCGAAGAGGAAGACGACGACGATGTGGAGGAGGATGACGACGAGGAACTCGACGACGAGGCGGAAGAGGACGACGAAGAGGCGGAGGCAGCCGAGGAGGAGAAAGCGCGGAGCAGGAGAGCCGCGGAGGAGTCGGCACGACGGGCCGCGAAGGCCGAGGGCAAGAAGAAGGCCACTCCAGCGGAGGAGAAGGAGGAGGCCCCTTTGCCCGAGCTGCCCACCCGAGAGGAGGTCTACACCCGGCTCGCCAAGCAGGTGCTCGATGAGGCTTTGTTCTTGCTGCGCTTCGCCGCCAGTGCCAAGTCGGGCAGCACCTCCCAGGAGCTGATGGCGCAGGCCCGCGCCACGATAAGCTTCATTCAGCTTCTCCTGCCGCTGGAGCCGCTGGAGCAGCTGGTGCGACTCCACACTCTCCGCTCCAAATCGCGCTGTCGTGGGTTGCGCGTCTTCATCGACCTTCTGGACCGCTGCTCTCTGCCCTCGGCCAAGCGAGAGATCGTCAAGCACCTCGGCCGCTCGCTCAGGTACCCTTGCGTTGCCGAGATGCACGCGGACTGATCATTCATCAATTGGAACAACAAACAACAAACGGCTGACTCACCGGTGGTGCCTGTGATCCTCGTTTCTTGCAGGCAAACGGGCACCCACTACGCGGACGGGCTCGAAGGCTGCTCGCGCTCTTCGATCCTCGCCGTGCGGCAGAGCTTCGCCGAACTGTTCCGGTTCCTCCTGCGCAGCCTGGCCGGGCAGGAGGAGGGCACCAATGTCTCCCGGGAGGCCGAGCAGCTCAAGTTCCACACGCTCGTTCTCAACGCTCTCGCCCTCGACTACCGCATGTTCGACTATGCCCTCTTCAGCAACAGCGACTTCCACGCCGTCCTACACAAGCTGTCCACCCACGACGTCGCCCTTCGCCAGGAGCCTTCATCGTCATCGTCATCTTCTAGCTCCACGGCTAACCCGGCGCCGGAGGCAGTCGCGGCGAGCAAGCTCCGCGCGCATAAGAAGCGCGTGGTGCGGGTGGCGCGCGATCTCTTCCTCCTCTCGGCCGCGCAATGCCTCGCGTGGACCCCCACGCCTCTGACACTCAAGA
>NW_004457316.1:48210-48734 GCF_000313135.1 Acanthamoeba castellanii str. Neff | reverse complement strand
CAGGAGGCCAACAAGCGACGCATCAGAGAGGCCGAAGATGCCAAGCTCGCAGCGCGCGAGGAGCAGGTGCGTACCACACGTGTACGTGCGTGCGTGCGTCAGTGCTGACCAAAACGCTTGGTGCAGGCCGAATTGTTGATGAGCTTCGTAGGGCTGCCGCGGGAGTTCTGCATTCACGCACTCCTCCACAACAACGACAATGTGGAAGAGGCGGCGTCGTGGTCCTTCGACAACTTCAACAATTGGAGCGCGGAGCAGGCCCATGCGCAGGCGCTCAGCATCCAACAGGAACGGCGCAGCAGCCACTCTGATGAGAGGTACGCTTACAAGCCACCTACACCTCGACCAGCGGTTGGTCGGTCGCTGACTCCTTCTCTTCTGCCTCAAAGCTTTGACAGCAGCTCCAGCAGCAGCAGCAGCACCGGAATCAGGTCGATCGACTACCCGGCGAGGCCTATGCCTTTGTCGACGACGCTGTGGAGTCATTCTCCGCTCGCCATGGCACCATCGTCGCCGCGTCTACG
>NW_004457316.1:34102-47687 GCF_000313135.1 Acanthamoeba castellanii str. Neff | reverse complement strand
GAAGGCCCTGCGCCTGATCGCCAAGGCCTACCTGGCCCAACCCATACCCGACCTGCGCCAAGCCGGCGAAGACGGCAGCGCCGCCGGCGATATCATGCACATCCTCTGGGCGCAACTCCAGCGCCTCTGCAGGTACGCTTCTATTTTCACGTCAGTGTCTTGGCTCGTGGCGCTCACGCGTTTGTGGCGCGACATGGTTGCGTTGTGTTATGTTTTTTCTCATCAGGACCGGGGAGACGGATTTCCTGGACCTCCTGCTGGCCGAGTCGGCCAGTCTTCTCAAGGAGTCGGCGGCCTTCTCCAGCCATCATGCTCTGGTCAGCGAGTCCGAGCACCCGCACGGAACGGAGGACTTTGTCAAGGAGTTTGCCATCCCCGACGCCATGGGCCTGGTCATCACCTTCGATCGGTATGACATATCTTTCATGCGCTCGCGTTTCGTATTGAGGACCTCACAGTGTGCTCGTTTATCGACCATCCAGACGCTGCAAGCTGTCCGACGCCGACTCTCTGACGATCTATCTCGACGAAAAGCGCACCAAGCCTCTGCGACGCTTCACCGGCACTTCGCTGTCCCAATTCCACCCGGTGGTCATCGCCAGCAATCGCTTCTGGCTGCAGTTCCAGGTACCACGCCGTCTTCTCTCTCTTGCTACCCTCTGCTCGAATTGGGCTTGTTCCGCGTGGCGCTTACTCTTTCTCGCTGTACTCAGCGCCAGAGCGGGATGCCCAACAACGAACCTCAGTGGGGCTATCTGATGAACGTGACTCCGACCAACGAGCTCCTCAACCTGGCGCTCTGGATCAGCGAGTTCTTGGCCGAGGAGGCGGATCCCGTCAGGTACGCTTTGGCCCAAGTTTGTCCGGAGGAGGGAGAAGGCGATTCATTTATTTTCCGTACCAGGAGCCACACGCCGACCAATTACGAGCATGACGACTACGAACCTATGGCCCTGGAAGACGACGCCGAGCCGCCGCTCGGGGGCCTCTACAGCCGTCTTTACGTCCAGCTCACCCAATACCTCAGGGTACGTTTTGTTTGTTTGCTTGTTTTTGCATTGCGCGACGACTGTTGAACGCTTGGAAATAACTCGCATTCCGCGTGCACTACCATGATAGACCGCCAAGGTGCCCGAGGTGGTGAAGACGGTGGTGCTGCGCCTGCTCAAGCGCCTGCTCATGCTGGCCATCGACGACTTCCAGGCCCAGTGGAACAAGCACGGGCTGCGCAAGGGGAAGCGTAAGATCACCGACAAGGAGGACGGCGGCGAGGCCGAGGCCACGGGCGGCCAACAACAGCAGCAGCCTACGGCGGGGAGCCCCCGCAAGAGCGCGGAGGAGGCCCAGGCCAAGCGCCGGGGCCGGGAGGGCCTGAAGCGCGACCTGCAGCGATTCGCGCAGGCCACCGCGGTGCTCGAGGACGAGCTCTTCTGTCTGCTGTGCGAGGTCGACCTCCTGCATTCGCCCTACCTCCAGAACCTGGCCGAGCTCATCGTCCTCAAGCGGAAGATGGCCCTGCTCGCCACCGCGAGCGTCGAGGAGAACATCGCCCTCGACGCCCTCTCCTTCTACCCCGCCTCTCTCGACGACGTGCCGGTACATTCTTCACCCCCCCCCCAACGCCGTGCCTTGACAGGTCGGTCGTCGCTAACCCTCTCTATGCTCTTGTGTGCTCTTGTGTGGGTGCGTGTGTGTTGCGTGACAGGACTCGTTCCCGGCCTCGCTGACGCTTTCGGCGAGCGAGTCGGTGATGACGCAGTCGGCGGTGAGCGAGGGCATCCGCAACTTCAACGCCATGGCGGCGCTCGACGAGGTCCTCGGGTGCTTCTTCAGCGACAAGGACTTCCCGCGCGCCTTCCTGGCCGAGTCCCGGTGGAACCCGCGCTCGCTCTTCCTCGGCAAGCACGCCCAACTCAGCTCCGTACGCGACTACTCACCACTTGCCCCTCCACTCCCTCTGATCTCTGCACGAAGTTGTGCTCATTTTTATTATTATTATTGTTCTATTCTATTTTCTTCTTGGTTGTGCAGCTGAACAAGCCGAAGCTGACCGACGGCGGAAAGCTGACCGAGCGGGCCGAGCTGGTGTACACGGAGGTCTTCTACCGCTTCGGCGTGTCCCAGCCGGGCTACATGTCGCCCGAGGAGCTCAACGTGCTGCAGGTCCACTGCCACCCCAACGAGCCGCTGTCGGCCGACGACCTGCGGTTCTTCCTCGACAAGTACGAATCGGAGGGCGGGCGTCTCACGCTGCGGGGCTTCCTGGCGCTGTACTACCGCGAGGCCTACCAGCACCCCAAGCACAGCTGGGACGAGCTCCAGCGGCTGGGCTACGACTCGGAGCTGGCCATCACCGAGCAGACGGCCGGCCAGTGGTGCAAGGCCTCGCGATGGACACGCGCCATGGACGAGCAGCTCGTCGAGCTCGTCAACTACCTCTCCGAGAAGTCCGGCAAGAAGCCCCTCGACCTCCTCCCCGAGGACGTCGACATCACCACCGACATCGGTTCTTACCGCCTTCCACACACACACGCACTCACACACCACACACACACACACCGCTCGGTCCTTGATCGCTCACGCGGGCTCGTTGCTGGGTCTCTCTCTCTCTCTCTATGCAGAGCGGCAGCATTACGACAAGCTGCGCCATGTGCCGTCGGTGGCGTTGAAGCTGCGGTTCCTGTGCGTCCAGCAGTTCAACGTGCTGGTGAGCAAGGCCCTCCCGTTCGTCGACCTCACGCAGCACGCGGTGGAGGGCAGCCTCGCCCGGAAGCTGAGCCTGCTGCGGCACCTGATCTTCTACCTCACCAAGGTCGAATTCCTCGACTCCATCCTCGCCCGCACTGCTGCCACCCGCCCTCCTCCCTCCATCTCCATCTCGCGCCTCAAGACCGTACTCAGGAGCTCCAGGGACAGCCTCGCATTCCTCAACGCGTACGTACCACGCCACACACGCCACACACGCCACACACGCCCAACGCCACCACGCCACACACGCCACACACGCCACACACGCCACACACGCCACACACGCCACACACGCCACACACGCCACACACGCCACACGGCGCTCACCACAGACAACACATGGCAGGCCGGGGCTGGGAGGACAGCTGTCGATGTCGGCCGACGCGGCGTCGCAGGAGAAGACGGTGTTCATGCAGGTCTACAAGCAGCTGGGCCACCTCGACCCGGCGTGCCTCCGCCAGAACGAGCGCGCGTTCAAGGTCACCCTCCGCGGCGAACGCGTCGAAGGCGAAGGTACGGCCGAACGTCACCTTTTTTCACTCCTCCTCTAACATTCCTCACACATTCCACGTCCATTTTAGTCGGTCCGTACCAGGAGACGATCTCGCAGCTGTGTTCCGAGCTGCAGCCCGAAGAGGCCATGGAGCCCGGCAGTGAGAGCACCTCGACGTCGACCTCCACGTCGACGTCCACCGGTGAGCAGCAGTCGGACCAGCAGCAGCAGCCGGAGGAGGTGCTGCCCCTGTTCGTGCCGTGCCCGAACCGCCAGCAGGCCATGCAGACCATCGGCGTGGGCGAGAACCGCGACAAGTTCATCCTCAAGCCCTCGTCCAACTCGCCCGAGCACCTCCGCATGTTCGAGTTCCTGGGCAAGCTCATGGGCATCGCAGGTACGCGCCGAGCCCATACCCATACCCACCGGTTTCACCACCACCACCACTACGCGACGAGTCGCTGATCGCATTCCATACATGTTTGCCATTCCATGAATTGCGTTGTGCAGCGCGCACGAAGAGCATTCTGTCGCTCAACCTGCCGGCCCTGTTCTGGAAGCCGCTGGTGGGCGTGGAGCCGACGCTGCAGGACCTCAAGGCCATCGACTACTCCACCATGGAGTCCCTGCAGCGCATGACCGAGATGGACAAAGACCTCTTCCAGGCCTCCATCCTCGAAAACTTCACCACCAGCCTCAGCGACAAGACCATCGTGCGTCTCCCTTCCCTCCGTGTGCGTGTGCGGTGGGCGTGTGCGGTGTGCGCATGATTTGTGCGGTAATGTGCGGAGGCTGACTTCGGGTGCACACGCAGGTTGAGCTGGTGCCGGGCGGCAAGGAGAGGCCGCTGACGTACGAGGACCGGAAGGAGTACGTGGCGCTGGCGCAGCAGACGCGACTGCACGAGAGCGACGCCCAGATGAAGGCCCTCGTCAAGGGCGTCAGCACCCTGGTGCCCACGCCGCTCCTCAACCTCTTCACCTGGCAAGACCTCGAGATGCGCATCTGCGGCCGCACCGAAATCAACCTCGACGTCCTTCGCAGGTTCGTCCAACACGCCTCCCTGTGTTGTGTGGTGTGTGTGTGTTGCGTGTGTTGTGTGTGTTGCATGGCCTAATCGTCGCGTGTGACATCACGTGCAGGAATACGAGGTACAGGGCGGGCGTGACGGAGCAGGACGCGCACATCCGGCACTTCTGGAAGGTGCTGGAGGACTTTGGCCACCACGAGCGGATGCTGTTCCTGCGGTTCGCCTGGGGTCGCCAGCGGCTGCCCTCCGAGGCCGAGCTCAAGAACGAGCCCATGAAGATCTTCCCCTTCCCGTGCGACAACGCCGACGTCCGCCTCCCGCACGCCGAGACCTGCTTCTTCAACATCAAGCTCCCGGCCTACACGAGCGTGCAGGTGATGCGCGAGCGCCTGCTCTACGCCATCACCCACACCAAGACCATCGACGCCGACCTCGACCAGGAGGACAACATCCAGGACCTGCTCGCTCGCGGCGGACGCGGTCGGGGCCGAGGCGGCCGCTTCCTGGGCGGGCTAAGCGCCGCCATGTTCGGCCGCAGCCCCTTCGGCGACATCTCCTCCCCGCCCCTGTCCCGTTCCCGTGGCGGTGGCCGAGGTGGCCGCGGCGGCTTCATCTAGTCGCCTTCTCTCTCCCTCTCCCTCTTTGCTTTCTCAGCGCCAATAAGGAGCCCTGTTCAAACCGTTGAATGAATCGCGATTCTTTGATGTTACTACAGAAGGTCGTCGAGGATGGCCTCCTCGAGCTCAGAGGAAAGCAGGTCCCCCTGGGCAGCAGGAGCCACGTTGCTCCTGCGCAGGAGCTTCCTCCTCTTGGCCGGAGAGACCACCGCGTCCCTCTGCTTGTCGTCGCTTCCGTCACGCTCGCTGTCGCTCTTGGCGGCATCCTCGTCCTCGTCCTTGCTGTCGTCTACGTTGTTGCGTTCTCGTCGCTTGCGCTTCAGCGTGGCCAAGAGATCGCGGCGGCTGGGTACAACGGCGGCTTGCTGCTTTCGCTCGGCGGTGATGCTGTCCTGCGCGGCGTCGAGGATGGCGATGCGATTCTCGAGGCTGCGAGCCGAGAGCGCCGAGGGAATCTTCCAGTAGGGCACCACGCCCTTCTTCTCTTTATACCGGAAGCCCAGCTCGCTCATGACCCGACCCAGCCACTTGAGCTCCAGGAAGAGGAACTCGTTGCGCTTCCCACGCTCCGATGCACGCAGCACGAACCCGGCCAGCACGTCGTCGTTCTTCTCCGCCTTCTTCCTCTCCCTGACGCACTTCTGCATTTGGGCCTGCAACGACGCACACGAGACCGGCGGAAGTTAGAGTGTGATGGTGCGGCGGTGGCGTTGGTGGCCATGGGGTACCTTGAGCCACTGCAGAGCAGGCAGGCCCTCCGAATCGTCGGCCAGGTTATTGAGCTTCATCATGAGGACCTCCTCTTCAATGTCCTCTGAGCTACACAGTGATGACAGCGAACGCTTGTTACCGCGAGCAGCGGACGCGATGTTGTGCGAGTTCCAGTCGTTCTCGTCGTTCTCGTCGTCATCGTCATCGTCATCAGATGAGAAGTCCTTGGCGGGTTTGGCAGCAGATCGTCTGCACACAATGTACCGTGGTATGAGTGAGCACGTGTGTGACATGGGCACAGGAGCAGGAACCAGTTCGCACCTCGGCGCGGGCTTCGGCTTTCGCGAGGGCGTGCTGGCGCCACCAGTGCGCATCTTGGTGGGCGTCTTGGTGCTTTGGTGAACCACGGCCGCCTTGTCCTGCTGCTTTTGCTTCTGCTTCTGCTGATCCCTGCGTTTGGCAGCCGACCCGGCGTCCGGCTCTTCGTGCGCATCATCGCTATCCGAATCCGACCCGCCGAACACATCCGCCAGGGAATTGGCGTCCTTGCCCTGTTGCGGAGGATTCATGAAGAAGGGCGACGATGTGTGAGAGTCGAGCCAAGGAGAAGAGGCGCCCATAGATGGAGGGGGAGGGGTACCTCTCTCTGGGCAGAGGAAGCGGCGGGGAACTTGGAGGCGAAGCTCTCTTCGGCCAGGAGACCAAGAGCTACCAGACGTCGGCCGATGTCGAGTTCGCGAATGCCCTGCAAAAGAGAAGAAGAAAAAGAAGAAGAGACAACGAGCACGGTGAGTATATTGAAGGCGCCTGCACGCGTACGCTATCGTGCACACACACACACCCCTCTACTCTTGAGTCCAAGAAGAAGTGTAATCATACCGGCAGCCCGTTGCTGAGGAATTGGAACAGTTTGTCGATTGGCAGATCATCAAAGCTGGAGGTGTCGATTCGATCAGCCAAGAAGACAAAGCGCTTCAAAGAAGAGAGCGAGGAAGAGGAGGGAGGGCACGTACGTGCTCATGAGCTCTCGCAACACCTGGTCCTCGGCGTCGTTCCACTGCCTGGTGCCGTCTTCCCGGGTACTCGCGGCCTTCTTGGCCTTCCGGGCCTTCCTGGGACCAACCGCAGCCGATCGACGCTCCTCCTCGTCGCCAGCTGGCAGCCAACAAACAACAAACAACGAACAATCAACGTGAGTCGAAGAAGAGAACGTAATGAAGCGTAGGGTCGATGAGAGTATGCGTACAGTCGTCCGGGTGGGTCTGGGCGAGGGCCAGCGACTGGAAGGTGACGTCGGCGCGGGGCTTCTGGAAGAGGAGGTAGATGTAGTGGAAGGGGTCGGTGGCGGCCAGCTTGGCGATTCCGCTGACGATGGTCTGGGCCACCTGGTCCAGGCCCTCGAGCCCGCCCGCCGCGTAAAGCGTGCGACTGTGGGAGCGCAGGGCCTGCGCGTACAGGAACTCGGGCTCGGCCAGCACGTCGTGCAGCTGCTTGACGATCGCCAGCCTGCGAGAAAGGAACACACACACGACACGGCACACGACACGTCAGATCTGGAGTAGTTCGCTGCACGCTCGTGTGGTGCCCCGTACCGGTAGAACAAGGCGCGGTATTCGTCGCCGTTGTCAATGGCGAGCCTCTTCAAGAGCGCGACCACGCTTCGGTTCACTTCCGCTCTGCAGAGGTGCCCAACGTGAGCGTCTTGAGCGTGGTGGATGGTCGTCGGCTTGTGGGAGTGGGGCGGGGTGCGTACGGGTTGAGTCGGTGGTACTTGAGCAGGAGGAGGCAGTTGGTGATGATCGCGTTGTTGGCGATGTTGCCGATGAGGCGCCCCAGCTGCAGCACGTCATCCGCTCCGGTATCATCGGCGCGCGAGGTCTTCTTCTCTTCGCCCTCTTCGTCTTCCTCCTCGTCTGAGCCCCCTGTAATCACCAACCAACCCGCCCCCGCGCCTACCGTCAGAAACCCGGTTTCATGCCAACACGCCTACCCCGCGCTTGATGACATATATGGCCGCCAGGCAGTACCTCGCGTCGAGGCGGCCCTGTGCGAAGGAGCGCGAACGTAGACGCGTCCGTTGTAGCGCTTGGCGTAGTCCTCGGTCATCGAGAGAAGGACCATGAGCGCCTCGACCGTATCACGGAGCAGCCTGGGAGGAAAACGCAACGCCGTCAGTTCACCGCCAGGAAGAAGCGCTCGAAAAGCTACAGATGTCGGGCGACGTACGAGAGTGGAGCCTTGGCGGCATTGTAGATCTTGAGCACCTGAACGAAGACGGAGAGGAAGTGCTCCTGGTTGTAGATGATGTTGGACAGCAGGGCGTTGCCGGCCACCACCGTGAGGGGCTCCTCGCGCATCCAGTTCACCCAGAGCACCTACGAACCGTGTGAGTAAAGGTTGAGAGCCTCCAGCTCACCTATGAGAGCCGACGTACGATCTCCTTGACGGCACGCAGGGCGACTTCGGTCTGTTCCCACTGCTTGTCGTGTACGTAGTCGTTCAGCTTGCGAGCGACAAAGTGGAAAACGTCAAACTCGATGCCGGCCGCCACGGGGCCAAGGAGCAGCAGGCGCTGGGCCTTGGTCGGGTCGGCCTTGAGTCTGCGCGTTGGCGGCGCGTCGGCTGTCGCAGCTGCGACGTCCATTCCATCAATGTGGTCTCCTTCTTTGGCGTTCTCGGCGTCGGGGCCCTTGTCGTCGTCGATGTTGGCCGCGTCGTACGCGTCGGGATCGGCCACGGACGGCTTCTTGCCGGTCATGGCAGCGAGTATGTCCTCGCCGTCGTCGTACAGGTCGTCGCTCGGCGCCGGGAGCGGGGAGCCGGCAGCAGCACCGGCTCCAGTCGACGCGCTATCGGACAACTGCTCGCGGTGGCTGTTGCGGAGGCGCTGGAAGCCGGTGAAGAAGGAGACCATCCACACAAAGTTGATCTCGTCGTAGCTCTGCAGCCGCTCGACCCTGGCCTCGATGTCCTCGCCCACGGCCTCCAGCAACTCTATTGTTGTTGCCAGACAAGAGGTCAGGAGAATGCCCTTCGGGGCACATCATCCCAGCAAAGTGAAGGAGTCGACGACGTGACGTACTGTTGTAGCAGCCCTTGTCCAGGAAATCGCCCACGAAGGTTTTCAACGCCATGAGCCCCTCTGCGCACGCGCCGGAGAGGCGTGTCGTCAGCTCGGTGGGGCAACAGGGCTAGGGCGACTATCCTAGACATGTAGAGGATATGTACCGAGGGAGGAGTGGCGGGTGGCGGTCTTCTTGATCTTCTTGAGCTGGATGCCGTGAGAGCGGGCGATGCCCCGCTTCTTCTTCTCGATGATGCGACCAAGAACGGAGTTGGTGACCTCGTGAACCGACTTGTTGAGCACGCGCTGTCTGCCATCCTGCCAGCAGAACATAAAATCAGCTGTGCCGTCGATGGCGCGCAATGAAGGTGCGGGTGCTGAACAACAAAGCGCCGATCCCCTTACCTTGGTGATGCGGCAGTACGTCCCACCAAAGCGGGAGTGACGTGTGGGAGAAGCCGCTTGCATGATGCTCTTCTGCTGTTTCTCCAACTGTTGCCAATGATGGAGCAATGTCAGCTTCAGAGAGTCAAATACCTTGTGAGTGGATGCGGTACCCTGAACTGCTCCTGCAACCGAGAAGCCGTCGTGAGTTGGCTCATCTTGCGCACCACAGCCTGTCGGCGCTCCTCTTCGGCTTCTTCGTCCTCGGCCTCGTCGCCGTCGCGCTCGTCCTCGCCGACCAGGTCGGCCCGCATTGCCGTCGTGTGGGCCTTCATGTAGTGGCCCCAGATGCTCTGCGGTGTCTCCCACCGAAGGAGCAGGTGGAGGATCTCCAGCACCAGCAGGTTCCAGCCCCGGCTCGAGCTATCCATCGTCTGGCCAACCAGCATGAGCAGGCTGAACACGTCCTCCTAGAGACGCACACGTACGCGCCACCGCACACGCACAGTGTTAGGTCGACGAGATGATTGGGCAAGACGACTCCAGGCTGGACATACCGAGTGGAAGAGAAGCACGAGGCGATCGTGAAGGTGAGCTCGGTAGTCGGTACTCGAAGCTGTAGGTGAGGGGTTGCCGTCGGGAATGAGGAGAAGGTTGCGGAAGAGAGTGAGGACGAGCTCGATGAGGTTGTTGTTGTGCTCCTCATGGCGGTCCATGAGCGGCTCGGCGAGGAACGTCATGATCGCCACCATCACATGCTTGTGCGCGAAGCCCTCCTTGGCCTCCTGCATCCAGCTTAGGTGTTCGTTGCGCACACGCTCGCCCACCGTGCGCGGCAGCGGCATCGTGAGAGTGACCAACAACTTCACTGCAGAGTTTAAGAACGAGAACGTCTTCGCTTAGCAAACGCATCATCCAAGAAGGGGAAGGGGAGCGCCACGACGTTCCTACGTACCGATGGCAGACGCCAAGTCCTGCTCGCCAGTGGTGGAGCAGCTGATGAGAAGCGGCAGCAGATGCCGGCTCACAAATCGCCAGCGACCGAGCTGCAGGGTGATTATTCGCATCTGCGGGTCCTCCCTACGTAGACATCGCTGGAGATCCTTCACGTACTCTGGTAGCCCACGGTGAGCTGATCGATCGATGCTACATGGCACAAAGAAAATCTGGTACCTAGGGCGTCGGGGTGCTTGATGTAGACCGGTTCGGGGCATGTGTCTTCATCCCAGCCGCCCAGCCCCTCCACCAGCATGTTGAGTTCCTTTTGCTGAAGCTCATTGAGCCGAGGCAATTCTTCCTCCATGGGTTCATCGGCTCTGCCGCGGCGAGTTGCCATGTTCCAAATCTGATGGTGATTATACCTTGTTCGTTCTGTACCTCACCACCACTTCAGGTCCGAGGTATCCGCAAGGTAAATCGATTGATTGATTCCAAACGGCAATCCACCAACTCGTGGGTAACAACCAAAGCGCGCCAAACATTTTCGCGCCAAAAAAAGGGGAGCCGTTGGGCTCACCAGCAGCTCGTCAGTAATCGACAAGGGTAGCAAAGGCAAAGCCTTCCTCTTCATCATCGTCCTCTTCTGCGCCGGCGGGCGTGGGTTCGGGCGTTGGCGGAACAGCAACGGCAGCTCCTATCTCATTCTTGGCTTCTCGATAGAGGTCTGCCTGTGGCTCGCCGCCTGCATGGCCAGACTGCTGATCCTTGCCCTTCTCTGCTCGCCTCTGCAGATTCCGCACGTCCTTCTTGTCCACGATGCTGTAGGCTGCTTGGGCCAGCCCGTCGTCGGTGAGAACGAGGAGAGTGGGGAACTCGACTAGTTCCGTGTCCTCCAGCACGGATCGTAGCGTGTCACCGCCCGCGAACCGGAAGTACTTCACCTCGTTGGCCTGTTCCAGCGGGCCCATCCGTTAGTAACGCAGGGCAGGCCAAAGTGGGGTGAAGGAGAGGGCGCACGGGCAGTCGTTCTACGCGCATGATGAAACACAGCCTCTCAGCGGGCAACTGCGAGTACTGGGCTAGCTCTCCCCTGCTCCGCCTGTGGGGCAAAGAAAGGGGTCAGTTCAGTTCAGGAACTGACACTCCAATACGGATGGTGCAACTGGGAGGGAAGCTAACGCTTGGGGTCGGACAGCGCACTGGACAGGGCTGCGTGCAGAGTCGTCGTTTCTGACACCCTGGTGCGGCGATGATATGTAAGGCAAGTTTGAGCACACAGCTTACAATTGGGTAAGGTGGGTACCTGTCGGAGAAGAGCTTGGAATCGGCAGCGCACGGGAACCGCCACTCGACGCGCCAGAGCATCGTGTCGTCCCTGCTCGCGAAAGTTTGCTGTGAGTCTTCCAGCTTGCCGTTTGAACATCTCTCGGCCGGAGGGAGGAGCCTTCAGTCGCCCGGGGAGGAGACGCACTTGATGCTGTAGTAGGAAGTGTTTTGCTTTCGCTTCGCCATGCCCTGCGGCAGCAGCTGCACCCTCACCCGCCGCCGTCGGCACTGGTAGAGGAAGATGCGAAACCTAGGGGCCACCCCACCACCGCAAGGCAATCAGCACAACCACCAATACACAGGTGACCGCATGTGGTCAAGAAGATAGTGGCATACCGCTTAGAGATGATGCTGTTCATCTTGGGCTTGTTCAGATGTGACACATCGGCCACACGCATGCAGTCCTGGAGGAAGTTGAAGTCTGCGACAGCCAGCCGAACGCAAGCATCAGTTCTCAGTGACGCTCAGAGGAGAGACCCCTTTGGGTCAGGAGGAAGAGTACCCGAGTGGAGGTGAGTGTCGGTCATGGCCCGAAGCGGAACGTAGGCCGTCCGATCGCGGAGGCCACTGCAGCCCGTCTCCTCCTTGTGACGGCGCACGCAGGCCACCCCACACGATCGCCAGTCACACCGCGGGCACCGGTACTTGGATTCAGCTCCGCACCCCTCGCACGCTCCTCCCTTGCCCGTCGCCCGCCCCGTGCCCCTCTTGGCTCTGTCATCTTCTTCCCCATGCTTTCCTGTTACGCCCTCGTCTTCTGTGGCCGCGCGTTTGCGCTTCTTGCTCGCTCCTCCATTTCCCTTTACTGCATCATCATCTTCATCTTCATCGTCGAGATCGTAATCTACCACAGGCGCCATGAGGTGTCCAAAGTCGGCCACGATCGCCTGGGCCAAGCGAGCCTGCAGTTCTGCCGATGCTTGCTCATCTTCAACCTCCCCGCCCGTTGCGTTGCGTTCCATCTCCGTTTGTTATTTTTATTGAGATTTGTTTATTTTCGTTCTTTTTTTATTCTTCTTGTTGGAGGCGTTTACACATTGGGGTCGAGGCGAGTGGACCGCGCTAGGCTCCTTCAGGGCGTGTCGAGTGGTGGGTTCTGTTTGTTCTTGTTGCGATTTGGGGAGAACCAGGGCCAGCGGTCGTAGCCGAGCTTGACAGCAGCTGCCCCGGCGCCGATCCAGTAGAGCCACATCCACCATTCATGCGGTCGGAAAGGCGGCAGCTGCCGCACCAGCCACGTCATCTTCTCCTTCATCGTGCCGGCCTGCCTCGCTCGCGTGGCGAGATGCGTCCCCAAAAGAAGCAAAAAGAAACCTGAAGAGAAAAAGGCCGTGGAGGAGCAGAAGAAAGATGGGGCGAAGACAAGCCGTACATGCGGGTGCCGGTGGGAAAGCAGGAGATGCGAAGACGACTGAAGTCACCACAACGGGAGGCGCTTCAGTGCAGCAGCAAGGAGAAGAAACTGCGGGCGTGCAGGAGGTTATCAATCGATTTGTGACACTCGACTTCTTGCACAAGGAGCGGCAGCTCTCGAAGAAGGACGCCGTGGCACTGGTGGCCTTCGTCGAGCACGTCGTCGAGTCCTGCCCCGAGAACCCATCGTCACCAGCCTTCACGCCGTCGTTGTCGCCTCGTCGGGCCGACGCCGAGAAGGCCTTCCGCCGCAAGGCGTGGGAGTTCCTCTCCCAGCCCCGCCACGCCCGCCTCCTGCACCGGGAGTGCGCCGACGGCCTCGCCGCCTGCTACATCAGCCTCTCCGCCCACATCCCCTGGAAGCAGCTTTCCAGGTTAGCTCAGAAGAGTGAAAGAGAGCCCTGCTCGTGTGTTTGGTGTCGCGTAGCTCGCCACTTAACTCTTCTCTCTCTCTTCCTCCACTGGCAGGCAGATTCTCTTCATGGCACTCAACCTCCTGGCTGCTGCTGTTGACGAAGGTGTACTGTAAAGCTCGGGGCTTGTCTTGTTACTCCTCCTCACGCATACCACACACACACACACACACCACATCGCACGCACCATCGCACACCAGGGCCGATTGAGATCCTGGAGTTGAGTAAGTACTGGAGCGAGAAGAAGAGTGACGAGAAGCCCCAGTCAAGGCACCAGAAGAAGGAGGCGCTGCGCGTGCGAGAGGACTACTTGGGCGCCACCTACGGCTGGAACGCCCTCGAGCGAGTCGACCCCAACTTCACGGGAGGTGCGACTCCTCCCCTCCAGTACTACTAAGTGTGATCACGCCTGCGTGCCTTGACCACAGCCTTGCTCACCACCTTCCT
>NW_004457316.1:21282-33032 GCF_000313135.1 Acanthamoeba castellanii str. Neff | reverse complement strand
ACACCACATCGCACGCACCATCGCACACCAGGGCCGATTGAGATCCTGGAGTTGAGTAAGTACTGGAGCGAGAAGAAGAGTGACGAGAAGCCCCAGTCAAGGCACCAGAAGGAAGGAGGCGCTGCGCGTGCGAGAGGACTACTTGGGCGCCACCTACGGCTGGAACGCCCTCGAGCGAGTCGACCCCAACTTCACGGGAGGTGCGACTCCTCCCCTCCAGTACTACTAAGTGTGATCACGCATGCGTGCCTTGACCACAGCCTTGCTCACCACCTTCCTCCCCCACTGGACTGTCGCGCTCAGGCACGTCGGGCGCGGGGCGGTGGCTCATGCCCATCCTCATATTCCTCATCCTCTCCAACGTGGTCGTCTTCCTCTGGGGCAATGGCTACATTCACGTGTGAACGTTCAGCTTCGAGGTAAAAGGAGTTGTTTGGTGCTAGTTCGGTCGAAGAGCGCGGTTTATTGTGTTGTTGTGGATGATGCGTGTGTGAAGTGGTTGCAGGCTGCAGTTGGTTGCGACTGCACCGAGAGCCATCGGCCTCCGTCGAGGATACTCATCGGTCGAGGGCGGAAACTTAGGCTTGCACTGCGCAAGAAGAAACAAGCAGAGTAAACAAACTGTTCATACGGCTGAGAGCTCGCACGTCGAGTGGTGAAGTGATGATGGCGGGATGGGGAAGGGCCATACTGTAGGAGGACTTGGGGATCTCCACGCCGGGCTTGAGGTCGGGGATGTTCACAACGAAGAGGCTCTGCACCTTGTTGAGCACCTCGCCGTCCTCCTTGGTGGACACGAACGAGATCGCCAGACCCTTGGTACCGAAACGACCAGCACGGCCCACCCTGTGGAGGTAGGTGTCGGCCTCACCGGGCATGTCGTAGTTGATCACGACGTTGATGCGCTCCACGTCGATACCGCGACCCAGAAGGTTGGTGGCGACCACGATACGGGCACGCAGACTCTTGAACTGGGCGAACTTCTCAATTCTTCAGGGGGGGGGGACGATGAGTTGATGTCAGCCTAAGTTTGCACGAAGGAACGAAAGACAGGGCTTGACTTGAATGATGCCGTACCTCTCCTTCTGCTGCATGCCACGGTAGATGGCGATCGAGGGGAAGTTCTGCTCGACGAGGATCTTGTTCAGCTCGGCGGCCCGCTTGACAGAGCTCACGAAGACGACGCACTGGTTGAACTCGAGAGTGTCCAGAAGGTCGACGAGCTTGCGGGTCTTCTCTCGCTCCTCGAGCTGGACGTAGTACTGGTTGAGGCCGTGGAGGGTCAACTTGCTGCCGGCGCTGATGTAGATTTCGAGCGGCTAGACGTGTGTGGTAGAGGAGCAGTGCGTTAGAGATCTCTCTGATGCGTAGGGTTCTGTGCTGTTCTCGCGCGATGGGCAATAGGTTGGATGAAAGAGAAGAGGAGATAAAGAAGAGAGAAGAGTAGAAAGAACCAAGCTTCGCGCGCCGTGCTGAAGTTCGAAGCTTAGCCGCTTTGCTGCCCAGAAGAGGAACGGTTTCCGTCTCGAGAGAGAGAGAGAGAGAGAGAGCTCTTGGCCGGGGGAAGCCTTGGTCGCCCTTCTCGATGAGCGGATGATTTGCACCGGCCGCAGCTCCGTCCTTAGACAGACGCCGCGTGGCTCCACCACAAATTGCCATTATGTCCTCCTTCTCCTCCCCCTCTGTCCTCCTCTTTTTAGCGCCTCCTTCCTCCTCGCGCGCTGTCTCCGAGAGAAATTTTCAGCTGCAGGGGGGCCGCCACGCCCATAATTCGTGTCCGGACTTCCGTCGCCGCGCCAGGCCGTGTGGGCTGGGCGATGGGCGGGAGTGATGTCGTCTCGCGGCAGAGAGAAGTGTGTGGATGATGATGGTGATGATGTCGATGACGCGATGATTTCGCGGGGCGGTCATCGGCAGCAGGTGGAAAGAATGAGATGGATGTTATGGGAAGGTACGTTGTGCATGAACTTCTTGCAGACGGCGCGGATCTCGTCGTTGAGCGTGGCCGAGAACATCATGACTTGCTTGTTGTGGGGAGTCAGACGGAAGATCTTCTGAACATCAGCGCGCATGTCTGAATCGCGAATAGGGAAGACAGCCATGAGTAGGCGAATTTGGCGAACGGCTTTTGGTGCTTTGGGGGAGGGGAATAAAGTAGTACCGATGGGCTCGAGGAGCGAGTCGCACTCATCGAGGACGAAGAACTTGATCTTCTTGAGATCGAGAGCCTTCTCGTTGGCCAGAGCGAGGATACGACCAGGAGTACCGATCACAATGTGCGGGGGATCCTTCTTGAGCGTAGCCCTGTCCTGAACGATGGGCAGACCACCGAAGAACACGGACGCCTTGATGTTCGGCATGTACTTGGTGAAACGGCCGAACCTGCAGGTGAAACGGATCGGTTTGTTCGATTTCGCTTTTGTTTAGTACTACCCACCCGATGATTATTAGACGTCGTATCATCGCAAAGGACGCGTTACGTACTCGTGCGAGATCTGGTACGCCAGCTCGCGCGTATGCGCCAGAATGAGGCAGCTGGTGCCGTCTTCGGCCGAGATCTGCTGCAGGACCGAGAGCACGAACACGGCGGTCTTACCCATGCCCGAGTTGGCCTGGCAGATGACGTCCGTGCCGAGGATCGCCTGCGGGATGACCTCGAACTGCACCTGCGAGGGGTGCTCGAAACCGCAGTCGGTGATGGCGCGCAAGAGTTCGGGCTTCAGGAGGAAATCCTTGAACGAAGCAGTGTGAACCGTGCTGTGGGTATCCGCCGACCTGAGACATTCAACAACACACACACCGCAGTGTGTCAATTTCTCCTTCACTCATTGCTTCTTTTGTGGTGGCCAGGAATGAATGGATGATTGTGGTGAATGAATGAATGAAACGTACGTCTTGGCCTCGTCCGACTTGGCTCCCGCCTCCAACGTCTCCTGTTCCTCTTGCTCCAGCTCTCCATCAGAGTAATCAGCAAGCTCGTTGACGTCAAAAGGCTCGGCCATGTTGAATGTGAGAGGGGAAGCGTTGATTGAGAGAGGGATTGATTGCGATCGCAGCGTCGAACCAGAAGGAACCGTTGGCAGCGCTCTGGCCGGACGGAGAAAGCGCCATTCCAGGTTTTTTCTGCCCACGAAAAGGTCGAGAAAAGGCCCCCACTTTAAGGTGGCTGGCCAGCTCGCGGGAACCGGCCGTCATTCTTGTCGCATTCCTTCGCTTGGGGATTCCTAACATTCCAAAAAACGTCACACTCGCGCATCAAATCTCCACCGAATTCGATCGTCTTTGGCTCACGAGTGGGCACCGTGTGACGAAGTGTGGGTGGCGAACACAAACGACGAGGAAGAGGGCAGATAGCG
The DNA here is from genome assembly GCF_000313135.1 of Acanthamoeba castellanii str. Neff. Classification (NCBI taxonomy): domain Eukaryota; phylum Discosea; order Longamoebia; family Acanthamoebidae; genus Acanthamoeba; species Acanthamoeba castellanii. The sequence continues at coordinate 29,676 of NW_004457316.1, read as the reverse complement.
CGGCGCAGGACAAGCGGATGATCTGCCGACCAGGGAGATCGATCGAGAGTGGCGGCAGCAAAGTGGGGGAAAATAAAACTTCGGCCAATGGCAGAACGGTCGACTTACCAACTCGGCCGAAATCTCATCGAATTGAAGCCAGGTAAAAGGGCCAAGCGTGCGCCCCACCGACCTTGAAAACAAGGCCGGCCCCTTTGAGGCCCAACCATTGTTTACAGCACTCGTCGCCTCATACTCACCGGGTCCAGTTCGAAGCTGCCCCTTATACCCTCCCCTTGCCGATAGAGCTCTCTTCTCACTCACTCGCCGCACGCCCTCTAAGCAAGCAGCACTCGCGGAAAACTCTTCCAAGGACCAAGCAGTAGCAGTACAGCACCGTCACCAGGTCGCGACGTGGCCATGGCGTTCAATCAGTACCTCGAAGGAGTCATCACGGCTTCTCTGGGCACGCTACTGATCCTCTTCGGCCTGCCCTACCTGTCGTCCATTCCGCGCGTCGGAAAGAACACGCCCAAGAGGCAGGCTCTCCTCACACTCTTCAACTACTTCCAGTTCTTCCTCTCATGCGTCCTCCTCGGAGCGACCATCACCATCCGGGTGCTCATCCACAACATCGACATCGACTTCAACACGGCCTACATCGCCGCCGCCATCCCCGTTGGCGCGCTCGTGGCCCTGATCGGCCTGCTCTTCTTCCGCTTCCTCATGCTCGCCTACGGCCTCTTCGTCGGCATGCTGCTCGGAATGCTCCTCGAAGCAGGCCTCCACAACATCTTCGACACCCAAGACGAGCATGCCTGTACGTCCGCCCCGGTCTCTCGTCTCTCGTCCTGCACACAATCAAACTCCGCGAGAAAAGAAGGGAAAGAAAATAGGACTGACGAAACCTTTCTTTTTATTTTCCCGGCAGGGGGCAAGCTGATCACTCTCACCGTGGGCCTCCTCTTTGCTGGCGTCGCCGTGAGCCGTTCGCCCTCGGGATGGTTCATTCGCCTCGTCTTCGCCCTCTCCGGTGCGGCCCTCCTGGCCATGAGCCCCAGCTGCTGGAGCGCCCTGCCCTCCGACGTACGTCGCCTCCCTCCAGCATCCCGCAGGTTCTACCTGCACGTGCAGGCATAGATGGACAATGCTCACCTCTTTTGTCCTGCATACCCTGCGCATATAGATGAGGCGTAAGGCGCTGATCCCGTGGGTCAAGTTCATCCCTGAGACGGCCGACGCCGAGTGCAGCGAGCTGGCCACGCCGGAGGACCAGACCGACGTCTACGTCTTCGGGGGCATCATGGCCGCCCTGGTGGCCATCCCCATGCTGCTCTTCGTCGTGATCCCCTGGATCAACCGCAAGCTCCACTGCACGGCCTTTAGCCAGGACGGCTTCGGCCTGCGCATCCGCTTCCGCCCCGACCGCGAGGAGCGCGAGAAGAAGCGCCTGCTCAAGAAGAGCAAGAAGAGCAAGAACAAGGACAAGGGTGTCGACACGGCCAGCAAGAGCGTGAGCGACTCGGAGAGCAACGACGACGACTCGGTGGTCGTGGACGACGCCAACGTTGACTACGACGACGACGGCGAGTATCTCGACGACTCAGAGGAGAGGACCGCCGGCCTGTCGGGCTCCTATGCGTCGGTCGATGACGACGATTCGTCGGCCGGCGCCACGCAACGCATGCGTATCGCCGAGGACAAGCTGCGCGAGGAGGACCGCATCGAGGTGCTCCAGAACAAGTTTGAAATGTTCAACAAGCAGCGCGAGTGGCTCCTCCGCGACGAGGTGGCTGAGGAGGAGGAGAAGCGCAAGCCGCCGCCGGGCGTGATCGACTGGAAGCGCGGCACGCCGGACAAGGTGGTGCCGGCCGTCAAGATCCTGGCCACGCGCGTGCTGGGTCTGTTCATCGCGGCGTGGGGCATGTTCTGGCTCGTGTGGCTCATCGGATGGGGCCGCAACTGGGACACCTTCGTGGCCGTGATCTCGTGGTTCGCCTACGTCGTGGCCGAGACGGTCAACTACGTGCTGGGCATCATCTACAACCTCAACTTCTGGACGCCCACCGTGCGCAAGCGCAAGAGCCTCTACGCGCTCGAGGGCTTCGTCGAGACCGTCGACCGCGTGCGCGTCGACTCGCTCATCTTCCACTACAAGGAGGACCCCAACACCACGCAGAAGACCCTCGAGGGCTGCCTCCTCATGAAGCGCCTGCCCAACGTGCACCTCACCCACCGCATCTGCGACGACTCGTTCGGCCAGAAGCGCTCGACACCGTGCGCAAGCTCATCCTCGCCGAGCTCGAGGCCCGCGGCGAGCAGCCCGCCAAGCCCGGCGCCAAGGCCAAGACTGCCAAGGCCCTCGCCTGGCTCAAGCGCAAGGCTCAGTGGTGCATGGGCGGCAAGCGCTGCCCGCTCCCCTGCTCCCTCGCCTGCTGCAGCGGCAAGGCCAAGGAGCAGAAGAAGAAGGACGACTCGGCCACCGACGGCGCCGACGGCGAGGAGGGCAAGAAGGTCGAGGATGAGGTCGACGAGTTCTTCGACGAGTCCTCCTACTACGACGAGGAGGACGACTTTGGCGAGAACTACACCGACAACACCATCACCCAGGCCGACATCGACAGCTACCCGTTCCCCGAGTTCGACCCGCTGTTCTACCCGCTCCCTGAGGCCCTCCAGGCCCTCCAGGACGAGGCCCGCAAGAGGGGCGCCGGCACCAAGACCTCCTCCGACGGGGAGGCCACCGACAACGACGGCGAGGAGGTGGACGTGAGCAGCGAGACCAGCAGCGTCGACGACGCCAAGAAGCCCTACTCGTTCGGCTTCCACGACGACGTCGAGAAGCTGGCGGCCGAGGCCGGCGGCCTCTACGACAAGATGGGCTGCCTGCTGGAGCCCATGAGCGACCGCGTGCGCAAGATCTACGAGAAGAACCGCCGCATCCTGAAGCACCTGGGCCTCGGCAAGGACTTCAACGGCATCCCCTACGACTTCGAGCCCAGCGACATCGGCCGCGAGGTCGTGTACCGCGTGATGGAGGTGGTCGAGGTCTACCTCGGCGGCGCCGTCATCCCCGTGCTCCACTTCAAGGAGGAGATGTTCCGCGAGGACTGCGCCCGCGGCTCGCTCTCTGTGACCTTCGAGCTCCGCAACCCCGAGAAGAAGAAGAAGCAGGCTCTCTCGCGCCAGGAGCGCGAGCGCACCATCGAGGTCATCTACGGCGAGGACGAGGACGGCGAGGGCTACGACGACGACGGCGACGAGATCCACCACAAGAGCCCCAAGATGTGGGGCGGCTACCCCGACATGTCGTTCGACGACGAGACCATGCCCAAGGACCGCGTCAAGATCGTGGCGCGCATCAAGCCCAACGTGCATCACAACAAGGCCGGCAACATCAACAACGTGCTCTACAACACGGAGGTGCGCGAGAAGGGCCAGTACCTGATCTTCCTCGATAACGACATGCGGCCGGAGCCGGACTTCCTGCTCTACACACTGCCCTGGTTCTACAACGAGGGCCAGCTGGCGCGCCACTGGGAGATCAACGACAACCTGTCGTTCGTGCAGACGCCGCAGATCTTCGTGCGCGACGCCATCCGCGACGGCGACAAGCTGGGCAACGGTAACCAGGTGTTCTTCGCCGCCATTCAGCCCGGCCGCGACGGCGAGAACGCGTGCGCCTTCGCCGGCACCAACGCCATCTTCGCCAAGCGCGCCCTGCTCCGCATCGGCGGCGTGCCCTACGAGTCGCAGACCGAGGACGCCCACACGTCGATCCGCCTCCACCGCGACGGCTTCGTCTCCTACTACGTCAACCTGCCCCTCGTCGTCGGCGAGGCCCCGACCACCGTCGCCTCGCGTCTCCTCCAGTACCTCCGCTGGGTCAAGGGCTCCATCCAGCTCTGGTGGGCCCAGTTCTACGAGCCCCCCATCAAGATGTGCATCGGCCAGGCCCCCAAGCGCCTCCCCAAGGACCAGCGCCCGTCCAATTTCATGCTCACCTTCTACGCCATCGACACCATGACCTGGCCCCTCTCCGCCATCTCCGCCCTCCTCTACATGTTCTGCGCCCTCGTCTTCGTCTTCTTCGCCGAGCCCCCGCTCCAGCCCCACGACCCCTTCGACATCTCCTCCTTCCTCTGGGTACTTACTTACTTACTTACATGGCTTTCTAGTTCACTGTGGACTGTGTTGCTTACTCTTTCTTTCTTTCTTTTCCATGGTGTAGGTGTTCCTGCCCTACCTGTGCCTGCGTATGGCCAACAACCTGATCGCGCTCCAGGGCGTCAAGTCGTCGTCGGTCTGGGTGGCGCAGGAGGTCTGGTACGCGCAGGCCTTCACCGCGTTCCTCGGCATCCTCGACGCGCTCTATGAGAAGTTCCTCGGCACCGGCTTGACCGGCTGGAAGGTGACCGGCGAGGGCACGCGCACCACTGCCATCGAGTACTTCAACGTTGTCGTCTCCATGCTCCTCATCTTCGGCATCATCATCCGCCTCATCATCTTCCTGGCCGACTCCGACGACCGCCTCGCCGCCTTCGGTTCGGCCTTCTTCGCCGGCGTCATCCTCATCCAGCTCTGGCCCATGGTCTCCATGTCCCTCTACGAGCTCCTCATCAACGAGTACAAGCCCTCCGACGAGAAGAAGGAGCTCGGCCGCTTCAAGATCCCCAACTGGCTCTCTTCACCGCCCTGCTCTGCGTCGGTATCTCCGCTGGCGTCCTCTTCGCCTAAGCGGCGACGTCCGACCACACCAGCCTGTATCTACTCTCTCTCTCCTCCTTCACCCTTCCTCGCTGCGGGGAGCTGCACGAGATCTGCTCTGCCCCCCCACATACCCATGTATTCTCCGCACACACCCACAGTGCCTCAATTATTGAACCAACAGCGCGTTTTCCACCACGTCTTCGTCTTTACCTGGCCCAAGGATCGCACTCCTCCCAGCGTCTGGGCCGTTTTACAGTCAACCCGGTTTGGCAACAGCCAGTCCATCACATCACACACTGCACATACGGCGGTCAGGCCTCGAGGAGGGCGAGGAGCGGGCTTTCGGCGTGCAGATAGCGGCGGAGGCCACCAGCATGGCGCTGCAGCCTTCGCTTCTGCTCCCGGAGCAGCCTCTCGCCGATGCGAGCCGCGAGCTCATGCAGCACCCGCTGCACCTTGTCTCGCAGCTCCTTGCTGTCGTCCTGGCCGTAGGGACAGCATCTGTTCTCTTCCACCTGCGGCAGCCCTCGTGCATCCGCGCCTGTGTGCTGCTGTTGGCTGATGCTGGTCTGCAGGCGCTGGTAGGCTCTCGTGCGGCGCTGCAGGTGGTCGGCGAAGAGCATGAACAGGCCGAGCGCGGCCTGTGGTGAGGGAATTTCGCGTGCGCACAGGTCGAACGCAGGTGCTGCCAAATGAGCTTTGCGTGCGGCCAGAGACTCGAGCAGCAGGTTGGCGAGGCCCTCCGTGGTGGGCCGAAACGTGTGCTCGATGCCCGAGACCGAGGCGGTGATGGCGTGGAGCGTGCCCCCGTTGAGTTCGGTCAGCAGGGCGAAGACTCCCGGGTCGAGGTCGGCCGCGCCACACTGGGCCAACTGCACGCAGCAACGCAGCGCCATATGCTGGGGCATGCTGTAGTTGTGGCGAACGAGAAACGAAGAGAGGCTTGTGACCCACGCGCGCACGCCCTCTGTGCAGTGCGTGGTCAGCGCATCTGCAGCAGTGGGGAAAGACCAACCTTCAGCCAAAAGAAATGGATGATAGAAGACGAAAGGAGCCTCCTGCGTGTCACACGTACCGATGCACATGCAGAAGCCGTACATGGACTCTTGCAAGTTGTACGCCAGTGGCCTCGTCATGAGCGCGGGAACGACGAGGGAGAGTTGCGCAGTGACACACTCGGGATACCTCTTGATGAAGCAGTAGAGCGCACTGAGGCCGGGCAGACTGTTTAACTGAACACCATGACACACACACACACACACACACACACACACACACACACACACACACACACACACGAAGAATTAGCCCAGGGGTGAATGGTGAAGTTCTGGGAAGGATGGGGGCGATACCTGGAGCGTGTCCACAGCGAATAGGATCCACTTGGTCGCTCTGTCAGGCTCGAGACTGACGAGGCCATGCTCCAGCAAGCTACATAGGGCACCAAGGCCAGCCAGGAACTGTGTGGCGCACAGGAGAGAGAGAGAGAGAGCAACTGACATTCAGTGCACAGGGAACGATGAGTTGTATGGGGGGCGAGCCATACCACGGCTGACGTCGCTTCGAAATGCCTTTCGCAGGCAATGATCAGCTGCTCCCCGTCTACAACGCACCTGTAGCCCGGAGCTGCACGCCGCCATAGACAGTCCCTTTAGTCCGTTTAGAATGATGGACTCGGGGTTACCCCCCTCTCTGCTCCTGGGAGAGACAAAGAAACGTACACGCGCAAACGTGGTTCACTGCTTGCATCGCAGATAGTGAGGGCTTCAACAATCCGGCAACAGCCTCCAAGAGCACCCGCATGCACCCCGCGACCACATCTGTGTCGTGCACATCGTCGTCTCCTCGCACAAAGTCAGGAATCCAATGGGCCAAGGTGAGCAGCGTCAGCTCATCCTGGCAGCCCTGGCAAACACACACGGCATGTACGTGAGGCCTTGTAGAATAAATAAATAAATAAATAAATAAATAAATAAATCAGTATACATCAATAATTCATAATAAGGCCGCCACCCGGGAGGCAGTGCGAGAGAGTTACCCACGGGAGGGCGCTGTGTTGCAGGTGGTTGAGGCAGCCCTCGATAATCGTCTTGACCACAGGCCTAGGCCTAGGCCTAGGCAGGTCATGCAACCTTCGGAGGGCCTTGTACGCTGCACCTTGAACCTTATGGTCCGGGTCGTGCAGCAGAGGCACCAAGAGCGAAATGGCCTCTTTTTGCGTGGCCTCGTCGAGCCAGCGCAGGCTGGCGTCTGCCACCCATGCAGCCCTCCTCCGTATTCGCGCCTGTGGCTTGTGTGAGCGAGCGAGCGAGCGAGCGAGCGAGAGAGAGAGAGAGTCTAGAATGGAAAATGGAGAGAGGACCTCCGGATCGGTGAGCGAGGAGATGACTGACAGGTGCAGGTCTGCATATCCACTATGCAGCTCAGTCCACTTTCGCATCATGCATCCCAAGACCAGCAATCCGCCTTCCCTGTATAAGACGTGTGTGTGTGTGTGTGTGTGTGTGTGTGTGTGTGTGTGTGTGTGTGTGTGTGTTATCGTACATGTGAGCCATCTGGGCACACTATGATATTTCTGGAGCATGGTGGTACCGCAACTGCCACTGATGGTCCGGGCACAGCATCGACACGACATACGGGACCACGTGGTCGTACAACGCAGGTATGACTCCACCCAGGCGCAGGAGGGTGGCCTTCGCCGCCTTTTGCAGTTCGTCTAGCCTTGAACCTGCGAGACAAGGTTGAGTGAGTCCTCTGATTGTGTGGGTGGCCTCACCTTACCCTAAGTGAACACAAGGAGGCACCTTGGGCTTGGGCCGCTGACGATGTGTCTTGCACGAGCGCGTGCAGTTCAGCGGGTAGGGCACCCTGCAGAAGAGCAGGCTCCCAATGTGCTGCCACACACTTGGCGGCAAGCGCCAGGAGACTGGCCACCGGAGGCCGCCTTCGCACAGTAGTCTTGACCAGCAAGTCCGCCCTGTTGATGAAACGTCAGCGCCATCACATGACTGTTTCACAGTGTGTGTGATACAAAAGTGGGGGCAATGTTTGTTCGCGCTCTATGCTTCCATACCTGTGAGCGTAGGCATCAATCTCACGCGAAGCAGGCTCGTCGTTGAGGACACTGTAGTGACCAAGCACCTTGCATCCCTCAGTGGCGACCATGATGTCATTATCCTGAGCGAGTGTGGCAAAAAATACTCCAGTAAAAACCCATCCAGTCCGGACCACCGCACAGAGCTATTGGCGGCGGCGGCGGCGGGGGGGGGTACCATAACGGCAGCAAAGGCAGTTTCGATGACGACCTCTAGCGCCAACTCAGGCCCCACAATCCATGGCAGGACCTGTAAGGCAAGCACTCGGATTCGGGTGGGAGAGTCGGCCGCCAATTCGAGAACGCGCTGTGGTCGGTAGTTGGTGTAAGTGCTGCAGGCCATAGCCAGGAGGTGGGGGAGTCCAGTAGGAGTTACCATGCGGAAGAGGTCGGAATCTGGCACACTGCCATGACGCAGCCAGCGCAGTGCTGCTTCTTTGACGCGCAGGTCGGGGTGCACATCCATCAGCTCGCCTACGACCCTCTCGATCATCTAATATTCCCCCCCCCCAAGACCGCTCCCAATCAATAAACAAGAGATCGAGGTCGTTGGATGGCGGCAACACGCACCAGAGTCGTTTCTTCAAGTTCTACCGACTTGGACATGGCGT
>NW_004457316.1:20262-21250 GCF_000313135.1 Acanthamoeba castellanii str. Neff | reverse complement strand
CCTTCGCCGGCACCAACGCCATCTTCTCCAAGCGCGCGCTGCTGCGCATCGGCGGCATCCCCTACGAGTCGCAGACTGAGGACGCCCACACGTCGATCCGGCTGCACAAGGGCGGCTTCGTGTCGTACTACGTCAACCTGCCCCTCGTCGTCGGCGAGGCCCCGACCACCGTGGCCTCGCGTCAGCTCCAGTTCCTGCGGTGGGTCAAGGGCTCGATCCAGCTCTGGTGGGCCCAGTTCTACGAGCCCCCCATCAAGATGTGCATCGGCCAGGCCCCCAAGCGCCTCCCCAAGGACCAGCGCCCGTCCAATTTCATGCTCACCTTCTACGCCATCGACACCATGACCTGGCCCCTCTCCGCCATCTCCGCCCTCCTCTACATGTTCTGCGCCCTCGTCTTCGTCTTCTTCGCCGAGCCCCCGCTCCAGCCCCACGACCCCTTCGACATCTCCTCCTTCCTCTGGGTACTTACTTACTTACATGGCCACCTCTGGCTTTCTAGTTCACTGTGGGCTGTGTTGCTTACTCTTTCTTTCTTTCTTTTTCTCGCTTCTTTTCCATGCATGACGATGTAGGTGTTCCTGCCCTACCTGTGCCTGCGTATGGCCAACAACCTGATCGCGCTCCAGGGCGTCAAGTCGTCGTCGGTCTGGGTGGCGCAGGAGGTCTGGTACGCGCAGGCCTTCACCGCGTTCCTCGGCATCCTCGACGCGCTCTACGAGAAGTTCCTCGGCACCGGCTTGACCGGCTGGAAGGTGACCGGCGAGGGCACGCGCACCACTGCCATCGAGTACTTCAACGTTGTCGTCTCCATGCTCCTCCTCTTCGGCGTCATCATCCGCCTCATCGTCTTCCTCGCCGACGACGAGGACCGCCTCATCTCGTTCGGCTCGGCCTTCTTCGCCGGCGTCATTCTCGTCCAGCTGTGGCCCATGGTCTCCATGTCCCTCTACGAGCTCCTCATCAACGAGTACAAGCCCGCCGAGGA
>NW_004457316.1:7231-19218 GCF_000313135.1 Acanthamoeba castellanii str. Neff | reverse complement strand
CGGCAACACGCACCAGAGTCGTTTCTTCAAGTTCTACCGACTTGGACATGGCGTGCCTAAAGAAAGCTGTGTATCGATGGGGGGGGGGCGTCAGCCCATCCATAGCATTATTCCACTGACAGAGGACATGGGAGGGAATGCCACCCACCCAAGACCACCGCCGGATTGCTGCACGCCAGAATCTTAGGACCCTCCGCAACCAGAGCCTGCTGAAATGCATCGTGTGTGCTGCCTGGTGTGTGTGTGTGTGTGTGTGGGGGGGTGCGTCACAACGCGGCGTGGCCACGAAGACGCGAGGGGTTAGGGGGGAGGGTTGGTGGTGGAGGGGGTACCGCGGTAGATGTGACCCAAACTCTCGACCAGCGCCGTGGCGACCGGCTCGTTGTCCGCGGCCTGCAACACGCGCGTGCACACGCGAGCAAAGACGGTTGGCACTTCGTGCGTTGTGATGGCCCAGGAGAACTCGTCCTCCTCGTCGCGGTTGTTGCGCTCCTCCACAAACGGCTCGCTCCACAGCAGCGCCGGACCCAGGCCGTTGAACAGCGCCTCCTTCTCCCACAGCAGCAGCAGCTGCGCGTCTCTCGTGCCGCCCTCGCCGGGGACCACGCCGCCGGGCTGGTCATCGAGGAACGTCAAGCACGCGTGAGGACCGTCGGAGAGGAACAGCCACCGAAAGAGCAGGTCCTTGACCGGCTTCCACAGCTCCCGCTCGCGCTGCAGGTGTTGCTCTCCGGTGGCCGACCAGTCGGCCTTGTCCGGACCGGCGAGGGCGACCAGGTAGGAGCGCAGCAGCAGGTTGCCGTTGGCCACCCAAGGCTTGCCCTCGTCGTTGTCGTCGTGCTCCTGGTCGTCCTCCAGGCGCGGGTCCGGGGCCTCGCGTGTCTTCCTGCGCGTGTCGAGGCCCCGCATCGACTCCGGCAGAGAGCGCCAGTGGCTCATGATGGTCGCCTCGGCCTTGGCTGTCTCCGTCAAGTCGACGATCATCATGGTGGAAGCTCCCTCGCTCGCCGGGTCTCCAGCTGCCGCCCCTGACATCATCTTTTCACTGTGAGGGGGGGGGTTCGCTAGCTGCTGTGGTTGTGTTTGGTCAATTTTTTACCTGAAAATAAAGCTGTGTGGCAATTACGCGGACCTTGGCTCGGCGTAGAACTGAACCAGCGATGCAAGTTCAAGAGAGCCATGCGGCGCAGCGGGCTAAAGAGGACGGCGTCATGTGGGCGTGGGGAAGCAACGTGCGCGTCCTTTCTACCCCTCCTTTTTTCGTCTCTTACAACGACGAAAAAAGAAAACAATATTAAAATTCTCTTCACCCCCTCTCTTCTCCCTCTTTCTTCGTTCATGTCCTTGGCGTGCGCAGGCGTACGGGCAGCTCGGGTGGGCACCGACGCCCACAGTGAGGCAACAGGCCAAGCCCAGCCCCATCGTGCTGGAGTGCGTGGGCGCGAGGCAAGTGGTACAGGTGGCGTGCGGCCTCTACCACACGGTGTGCCTCACGGCTGACGGCTTGGTCTTCTCCTGGGGTCGCAACGTCGAAGTACGCTTCCCCCCCCCCGCCACACAAAAATGTCTCTCCTCTGCACGTTGCGCTCAGTCAGTGCTGCGTGCGGTGGTCGGTCATCCAGCTCCAGCTGGGTCATGCCGGACCAAAGTCCAGCGGCGCGGCTGCAGCGGCTGCGGTGCAGGTCGACGCTGCACAGGTCCTCGAGGGTCTGGAGGACATGCCCGTGCAGCAGATCGCGTGCGGGCGCTATCACACCGCCGTTCTCACGAGTGCGTCCCGCACACTGTGTGGTCGGTGCGCAGTAGTGCAACACTAACTTCACTTGAGGGTGGGGGTTTGTCTCGCAGCTGCGGGCGCGATCATGGAATGGGGTTGGGGCGAGCAAAAGGCTCCGAGGCTGGTTGAGGGCCTGTTGGGTCTTCCCATCAGGCAGCTCGCTTGCGGGGTCTACACAACCATTGCCCTCACCTCCGACGGCCAAGGTATGTCATCACTTGATCGGCCATCAGGATGACATCTCGCGCACTGTGATGGCGTACTAGTTTCTCGTTTGTAGACCACGCCCCAGCTTACCGAGTTATTCTGATTCATTCATTGCATTCAGTCTACACATGGGAGGCACGCAAGCTGGGACAAGCTGGTTACGCGCCGCAACTGGTTGAAGCGCTCCAGGACAAGGGAGTGGTCAAGGTTTTGAGCGCCTCCCCTCTTCCCGCGCTAGTGATTGACTCAATTGAGCCTGGTGGCTGACCAGCGTGCACGCTGCACATGTTGGCAGCTTGCATGTGGCCTGTGGGACGTGATGGCGCTGACTGAGGACGGCGAAGTGTACACTTGGACGGACCACAGCTGGTCGCCATTCAACTCCAACAAAGTACGAACACAGCCGCGCCGAGTGAGCCGATAACCAGATGCACTCTATTCCCCCCCTACGCAACCCTCAACCCACGTGCAGGTGATCCCGAGCTTGGTGACTGCCCTGAGCGGACAGGGCATCACCGACATCGTGTGCGGCAAGGCCTTTAGTGTGGCCCTCACCGATGGTGTGACCTTCCCCTCACTCGCATGGGCATTTTGATCTCTTACTCTTGATGTGCTCATCTCTCTGTGCGCGCAGGAGGTGATGTGTGGTCGTGGCCCAAGGGCCGAGAAGATGAGGCCAAGCCCATGGAAGCCCTGCGCGATAAGGGGGTGCGCATGCTGGCTTGCGGCGATACCCACACGGTGGCCCTTGCCACGGTTGGTTGGCGAGGTATATAACCCCTTGACCTGCCCGCTACCCCTCTTCGATGTTGCTCATTGGGCTGCGATCACATGGTGATGAGTAGATGAGTGCACGGTGTTCACCAGCGGCCTGAATGACTACAACCAGCTTGGAAGTGTCAAGGATCGCACCACTGATGTACGTTACCGACTTACTCCCCTCATGTGTTGTAGTAGTAGCGTCGACCGTCATTGAAATGGCGAACTGCACGCGTCTGCGCGCACTCTAGGAGCCGAGTGCCGTGGATGATCTGGAGAATATGTCCTTCTGTCAGGTGGCCTGTGGCGGCTATCACACAGGTGCGTCGTGAAACGAGTGTTTTTTTATTTATTTGATATTTCATTTCGGCTCACTCCACGGCGCACCCACCCCAGTCGCGCTCACCGGCCCGTGGATGGGACTCAGTTCCGACTTGGTGGACGATCTGGCTGCCATACTTCACTCTGGTCAAATGGTACTGTGTTGGCCACATTCAACACCACCACCGTCAAGAGCCAATGCACTCACGTTGGTTTTGGTGCGACTGTATGTCCAAGGCGGACTACGAGTTCGTGGTCGACGGGCGATCCTTCCCCGTTCACAAGATCATTCTCGCCGCTCGGTGCAGCCATCTCGACCCTGGCCGAGGTACCTGCCCTGCTGATAATAACACTGCCCGTTGAACGACGTCCAATTCATCTCTCCACCTCCATCGCAAACTAGACCGACACCACGACTCGGGTCGAGATGAACGACGTCACCGCCGAGATCTTTGGAGTATTCCTCGAGTTTGTGTACAAGGATCGCTGCCGCGGTGAGTGCTATCCCTTTTCACTGCGCGCACGTCGCTGTGCTAACGTCTTGGACTTGGCCAGTATCGAGAGCCAATGGGAAGGCTCTGTTGAGCCTAGCGGAGCGATTTGGAGTACCCCGACTGGCCCGTCTATGCCACAACGCCCTATCATCGACGACGTCGAGAGGTGATACGGCCTCCCCGCTCGAGCGGCTGGGAAACGAACTGCTCCAGGTATGCACACTTGTGCCAGTGTGCCACTCAGCTCTGACCAGATACCGACCTTGCGTTCAGGTGCTTGACAGGCCTCAACTCTCCGACATCACTTTTCTCGCTGAAGGACATCGAATCCAGGCGCACAGGTACGCGCCACGCCCCATATCTGGACCTGCTCTCTTACAGCCTCTGTGGGCCTTTGTGTATATGTCTCGGGAACACGAGTAACATTGTGCTGGTAACCCTGACGCGCAGAGCCATTGTGGCAGCTCGCTGCCCCTACTTCAAAGCACTGTGGCACGCAGGCATGCGCGAAAGCGAGGTAATGCCCTGCAAGGTTACTTGGAGGCGCTGAGCTACAATCGTTTCCCTTGCCTCTTGCAGGAACGTGAGCTGAGCGTGGGAGAGATCGAGGCGGGGGTCTTTACCGACGTGATGAAGTACATCTACTCGGGACAGGTGGAGTTCAATCCCGATACCGTTGTCGAGCTCATGGCCGCTGCCAACCAGTTACGCAGCTTTTGTGTCTTCTCTGTTTTGACAAACGACCGGTGCCCTTTGGGCAATCTGACTCTCGTCTGTCACGACAGATATCAGCTGGTGCAGCTGAAAAGGCGATGCGAAAAGTACATCATCCAAGCCATCGATGAAGACAACGTTGAGGTTCGTGATCGGCCAATCACGATCTGTAACATCAATTGAGGAGCTGCTCCCAAATTGACCTAACTTCTGCTCTCTCTCTCTCTCTCTCTCTTCTCCCTCTGTTGTTCCAACCCTCTCTAACACAGAGCCTGCGTGAGGCAGGCGAATTGTATGGGGCCCCACTGTTGGTGTCGTGCTGCAAACGCTTCGTGTCTGCCCTGGTTTCCCCGACTCTCAAGCAGCAACCCGGACCTGCGCAGCCAAACTCGCCGCCTGCCGCCGGACCTGAAACCAAGCGGCCCAGAAAGGAGGATCGTGATGACGGTGATGCCCGTAAGTCGTCTGGTTGGAAGAAATACTTCTTCTGAAGTGTTGCGCTCAGCACCGACGATTCTGGGCAGCGGCTTCTGCCAGCGAAAAGAGCGACGGAAGCTTCTGTGTGGTCTGCACGGCGTCGACAAGATGGTGTGGTCCAATAGAAATTCAGTGATGGCAGGGCCGGACGACACAACGCCGGCAAAGTCCGTTTCGCCTTTCCCGTTCTCCCTCTTCGTGCGCAGTTTGGCCGCGGCGGTCGTGGTGGTGCTCCTCCAGTGTGTTGTTGATTGAGCCCTTGCGACGAGAGCATGCTGCGCGGTACGTCTGTCCTACGGAGGCAACAGGCTGCACGAAGCGTGGTTGGTCTGCGGCAGAGCGCAGCAGGCAGCCGCGGCCTCTATCACCTGCGTAGCGGTGCCTCCTCCTTGATCACCACCCCCACCACCACCACCACCACCACCACGGGAGGAGGTACTGCTCCGGCCCGAGGAGTTACCACACGACTTCGTGGGCCGGCGCCCTCGGGAGTACGAAAGGGACCGCCGGCCTCTTTCTACACCTCTTCATCCACATCTTCTTCTTCTTCCACAACTCCCACGACTACTGCCTCTTCCACGGCGACGAAGGCTAGTACTGCTACTTCTGCCTCCAGTACTCCCCTCATAGCAACCCCCCACGGCTCCCTGGTCTCTCGAACGCTGCTACAGCAGCCCCAGACGCAGGCCCGACACGTCTCCTCGAGCCCTGTGCCCGGGTCGCCTGCGTCGTTGGCCGCGGCCACGGCCATCATCCCGCCGCCTCTGGTCGACGCCGACGAGGGACAGCAGCGGCTGCCTCGAGCCGAGCAGGTACTGACCCAGGTCGTGCCCGCAAGCTTGCTGGCCGACTGGAAGCAAATCTTCAAGGTTCTTCTTCCCCGCACCATCACCGCTTTGGGCACCGCAACCTGCGGCCCTGTTGTACCTGATGACGCAATGGTCAGTGTAGCGGCCTGCATCTCTGAATTTTCATTGGTCGGCAAATCAAAGCCCACCAACCACGCGTGGACTAGTGACGCATGCTGCGCTACAGAGCATTAAAATTTCGCTCCCAAATGCATTTTGTTTGTTTTTACACACCACCGTGAGGCCTCTTTGCACTGACTTCTCTTCCCTCCTCTACCAGAAACAATTCTGGAAGGAAGACTTGATGGCCGGCCTGTCCGTGACTATGGTGTCTATTCCCTTGAACCTCGCCATCGCCCTTGGTTCTGGTGTACCGCCCGAGGTGCGTCCGCCCGTCTCCTCTTCTCTATCTCCTCTCGTTCCATGTTGTCGCTCACTCACAGGGAGGGAATGCAATGGACGTTAACCTAAACTCGGGCGCTCGTGTGGTGACAGGTCGGAATACTCACCGGTGTGGTGGCTGGCGCCACCGCGGCCGCTCTTGGCGGTTCAAGATTATCAATCACAGGACCTGCTGCCGCCATGTCGATGGTATCATCTGCTTGCTTGCTATTTATTTTCATTTATTTCATTTATTATTACACTTTGACGTTTTCAATGCTGACATGTGAGACTTGTTGTCGTGCAGCTTGTGGCCAATGCGGTGAGGGACCATGGCCTGGCCGGCTTGGCGATCGCGACCATATGCTGTGGCGCCATGCAGATGACCACGGGCGCTCTGAAGCTGGGCGGCATTGTCAAGCTGACTCCAGCACCCGTGATGACCGGATTCATGACTGGAATTGGTATGCCTCCGCCGCCACTCACGGGAAAGTTCCACAACTTTAAGCTCTTCTTCTTCTTCTTCTTCTTATTTGGCCAACCTCCATATATTATAATGTGTGCGTGTAGGGGCGCTCATCATCACTGCCCAGTTGCCGCGCGCTCTGGGCGTCCATACCCTCAACATGGAAACCATCCGGCTCAACATGCCGCATTTGTTCTCAGCGGCCGCAGATTCGTCGATGGAGCTGGCATCAACCCTTGCCGCTGAGCAAGCGAACCTCATTTCTCTTCCATCTCTTGGTACACGCCCTGACGATGATTCACATGGGCCTCCATTCTCTCTCTCTCTTGCCAATTGGCTGACGTCTCGCACTTTGTTGGTACGTACCAGGTTTGGCCGCGCTCACTGTGGGTATCACCATGGGCCTTAACCGCACCAAACTGGCGGCTAAGTTGCCCGCCGTCATGGTGGCCGTGGCCATCACGTCCACCCTGCAGGGCGTCCTCCAGATGCCCGGGGTGGAGATGATCGAACCGCTGCCGGCGATCTTCACTTCGATCACCATGCCTTCGCTTCCGTCCCTCGGCGAAACCGCGCACATTGCCGCACTCTCGGCTCTCTTCGTACGCTCTCTCGACCCCTAAAACCCTTCTTCCCCATCCCCTTTGGCTCAAAGGCGTGGTGCACAGTTGGGTCGCGGATTCTCATCACACACTTGTTCTCCTTGTGCCCCCCCCCAAACAAACAACAGTTCGCTATCGGCTCACTCGAGAGCTTGCTGTCCTGCGGGGCTGTCGACAAGCTGGCCAAAGCGCGGCGCGGGTTTGATCCCAACCAGGAGCTCGTCGGCCAGGGTGCGGCGAACATGGCCTGCGGCATGCTGGGTGGCATGCCGGCAACCAGCGTCATCGCGAGGTCCTCTCTGTCGGTCCTTGCTGGCGGAAAGACGCGAAGGGTTGCCCTGTCCATGTCCGGCCTGATGCTCATCTCGACGGCGCTCCTTTCGGACGTGTTCCAGCACATCCCCGTTCCCACCCTGGCCGGCGTACTGCTTGCCGTCAGCACGCGAATGGTATGTACCATCACACCTTTGAATAATTTGCTTTGCCTCCCCAATAATGCTTGTTAGCAGAACTGCTTGATCCCTCATCCTCTTCACCTGCCTATATATTGTTTCTTCGCGTGCGTGTGCGGCGATTTGTGCAACAACAGATCGACGTGGACGAAATGAAGCAGATCTGGGCAATGCGCAAACCGGAAGCATTGCTCCCAGTGGGCATTACTGTGGCGGGCATGCTGGCCGCGGACCTGGTTGTGGGTGTTGCCATGGGGCTGACGAGCTCCTTGGCTCTCAACCTCTATCATCGAGGGGGATCCATGCCCCGACCATCGCTTCAGTACTGCATTCGAAATGTGCGTAGCAGGATTGCTCTCGTGTCTTGTGTTGCTTGTTGTCCTCTGCGTGTTCATGAACGGCGCTCACGCGACTATCTCTTGTTGGGCAACAACAACAACAACAACAACCAACAACAACAACAACCAACAACAGGATGAAATTGCGGAGGCGGGCAAGCGGCTGGTAAGGGTCAGCTTGGGCGGTCAGGTGGACTTCTTGGGCGGCATGAGGGTTCAGCAAATGCAAATCGATCTTGACGACGCACTCAACGGTGGTACGACCCTACCCTTTTTTTCTCTGTCCTCCCCGCGCCTCTCTAGCTGCCGGCGTTGTGATCTGATCGTTGGTTCGTGGCACCGGTGCAGGTGCTGCTGAGTGCCACAACGAGAACAACGAAAGCGTAGAGGCACACGTCATGTCACCCACGGCCATTGAAGTGGACATGAAAGGAGCCACCATCACAGATGTGTCAGGAGCGTTCCTGCTTGGTGAACTCGTCACAGGACTGCAGCGCAGGGGACATACAGTCAAGGTCGTCAATGCGCTGCCAGATTGCAGGGTACAACCCGTCATGTACCTTCAACAGCATACATTGCGCTCTCTCCGTGTTGGGCCTCATTTCTTCTCTTATGTCAACAACCAGGAGCTACTACTGAAGAGCCATGTGCCTGCTGAAGCTGTCCACAGTTGACTGTACAATGTGCAACCAAAAAAAACAACAACATTTCGCCCAACACTCACCAACACCCAACTGCCCACATGGAATGAGGAAGTTCAGTGTGGAGATCTTCCAATTCCCGTCAGCCCAATGTATACGTGCGGGCACTTTTTGCGCAAGATGTTGAGAGTCCATGTAACAATATGTTCAGTGTGGAGATCAGACGCCACAGCTTGAGGAGCTCGCCATGCCACAGGCCCAGCAGCGCCAGCGCGCCAAGCGTCAACAGCATGATGTAGAGCAGCCCCAGCTGCGCCATCCGATATGTCATCACCGCCACAAACGACGCCAGCAGTCCCATTCCATATCGTGTGTGTGCGGCGTGTAGTGGTGCGTGTGTGGTTGTGAGTGTCATGGTGCACAATCAAACGCGCGCATGCAAGTGCGTACCCGCATAGAAAGCAGAGGTCTCCTCTCCCTGGCCTCTTCTTCTTCTGCTGCTTCTACCTTCTCTTCCTCCTCCTCAACTTCGATGTCGTCGCCCTTTGTCATGCGCTCGTAACCTCTCAACCCGACCACACAATGCACACACAGCACGCGACACACGTGCAGCGGCATGGCACACGGCTGATACGAAGCTTACAAAAAATGTGCCGGGTACAGGATGGCGCATGGCGGGCTGGTGACCGGCGGGGCGAGTGTGCTGACGGTGATCTTTGCCTGGTTCGAGTGTCAGCACTAGATTTTCAACAATGGTGCGTTCAGACCTTTTGAATTCATTGATTGCCACGTTCTTGCTTAGGCACATGCACACGCACACGCACACACGCACCAGTGCAGGGTTGGGAGTGCGACTGGACTGTCGACATCGTGCTGCCGGGCCTGCTCGCCATGCGGTTGGGCCATCGCAAGACTGGGGGCACCTTGACCAACCTCCACTCGGGTTGAGCGCCCATGCAAGCATGAAGAAGCCCGTGATGCACACCGACAGGCTCCCACGAGCGCGAGTGCCGCCGAAAGAAGACCACCAGCTGGCGGTCGTAGTGGTGGTGGTGGTGGTGGTGGGTGGTGGTGGTGGGTGGTGGTGGTGGTGGGTGGTGGTGGGTGGTGGTGGTGGGTGGTGGTGGTCGCCTTCTTGGGTGGCATGTTTGCTTTAATAGACCAAGGGTGAGACAAGATGATGACAATGGAGACACATGAATTTTGCTGTTGCATGTGACAACAACCATGTCGTTGGCGCCTAAGCAGTGCATCCAGACTGTCCAGGATTTTGCCATCATGAGTCAGCTGTGGCAGGATCATCTGGTGGTAAAGATCACCCCACTGCTGAGTGATTTCTTCCTCTCCATCTACCATTCATGTCTCAACTATGCCAAGGTTGTGCTGGCCAAATCAGGCAACATGGTCAACCCCATCAATCACTTTGCACATGCTGTTGAACCTCAATCTGAGCAAACACACCAATTCACTGGATCATATCATCAAGCAGCTGCCAGAACTCATCACAGCTTTCAAGACCTTCTTTGTGGTGCAGGCGTGGGTGCTCACCTCAGTGCAGCTCCAGAAGGGTGCCAGATCCATGTCACCAGCACTCATGGCAAAGTGGACAGCGTAGAAGAGCGTGCCACTCACGTGTTGTTTTCCCCTTTCTGTCATAGAACTCGCCCCGCTCCAAGTCGCTCAAAACGCTGCGCACCGCATCGAAGGCGAGTACATCGTACTCTTCCGCCCCGACACCACGCGCCCGCAACGTACCTCCAGTTCACTTTCTCCTTCGGTTTCAATGTTCTTTTTCGATAATGTCGGTTTGTGTGCCCGGTGTTGTGCGGTGAGCGCAGTCTTGGCGCTTGTAGAGGCGATGAAGCTTGCATTCGCTGCCACGACTGATGGCAGCGAGGTGAAGAACGTGCACGTCATCGGCGACAGCTTCCGCGCCATCTCCGCCAAGCTCTCGCCCGCGTACGTACCACGTCTCCTGTCTGTATTAGACACATTGCCCTTTTGACTTCTTAACGTTCGTGCCACTTGTGGTGAGTGCAGTATGGCGCAGAAGCTGCGAACTCACCCTGCTGTTTCCGTTATTGAAGAGCATCAAATCGCGCACGTCAATGAGGAAGAGAAGTGCCATTTGCAGAAGGATGTTATCTGGGTAAGGCCACCCCACCACCTGTGATGGCAACCGTTGAACCTTGAAGCAGCATCGATGGTACCAACGTTGCACTGTGTATCACCCCCCACTATCCAGAACTTGGATCGTATTGATACGCACAGCATCGACATGATTGACGATAACTACAACTACAACTCTGCCGGTCAGGGCGTTGACGTCTACATCATTGACACGTACGCACACCTTTCCGCTCCAGCCAGCGTTGTAACCTACTACACTACCACTAGGACCAGCCAGGCGAACCTCCATGTAGCGATCCTCCTGGGACGCGACCTCCACTACGTCAAGAAGACTCTGAGTCTCAAAAGGGAGGGCCATTCAAGGACTGGCTGGCGAAGGCGACGAACGACTCCATCAAGCCTCGCACCGCCCGACAGAAGATATCTCTCTGGGAAGGCTTCCGTAACTAGCCACTACTATGCCACGTCTCGGCCCCGCAGGAGGAGATGGCGAGGAGGAGCAAGGAGATCTGCGACTACCTCGAGAAGAACGCCGAGGAAGTACATAAACACGATTGTTTTTTCATTGTTATCCAACATCAACATCATCAACAACATGTCTCGCAACGCTGGCGCTGGCTTCACTACCTTTCGCTTTGCCTGTGAGAGTTACCTCAATCTTCATTGCACCCCCAAGGAGGAGCGAGACGACGCCTACGACAGGTTCGACGAGGGCGACTTCACGCCGGAGCAGTGCTGCGACAGCATGATCGGAGGCACCCCCATACCTCCCATGTGCCCGATCACCGACGACCATGCGAGCGATCCCTGTCGTGGACCCCTCTGTGCCCACTTTCGTGCCTTTAGTCGCTCGGCCTACGTCGAGAAGGTCACAGAGGGTCTGCGCGACTACGAGTCCAAGACCAACGGACTCCTCAAGCCGGTACGAACCATTTGAAGACTCGAAACGCTTTGTCGGCGCGAAGAGAAACCTCCAGCAGGAACACCTGCGCCGCTGCGTTCGCAGAGCACGGAGCGGTGTGAGATTGTGGAGCTGATTGAGCAACTTAGTTGTTGTTGGAGACCACGTACCGTCCAACGTGAGCACCGCAATACCCTCTTCCGAGAGGTCGATGTTGACCATGTCCAAGAGCTCGTTCAACATCTTCACCAGCTTGGCGAACGACAGTGGATGTCTCAGCCTGTATGTCCCAGCTGATCAGGTGGGCTCCCTGCCGCATCCTGCCAACCGAGCGACAAGGCGCGTACTCTGCGTAGAACTGCATGGTCTCTCCGCTCATCTGTCGTTGAGTCTGCGTCTTCTTCAACTTCCTCTACGCGCCGGTCGGCGAATGCGCTCCTGGGGCAGGCCAAGCCGCAGGAACGCCAAACGCAGGCAAA
>NW_004457316.1:0-5020 GCF_000313135.1 Acanthamoeba castellanii str. Neff | reverse complement strand
GCCCCGACATTTGAGCGTGCCACTCAAAGATAGTTCAACGTGACGAGAACGATGAAGGCGGCCACGACAACATGGCGGGACTGGACGACAACGTGCGCGCGTGCGTGCTGCTCCACCTTGAACCCCGCGACCTCGCCAACGTACCCCCTGCCCCCGACCGACCACCCCTCACTGCCTGCCCACAAAAATTAAGTTATTGGAGAGAATATTTATCTTGTGCTCTTTTGTGGCTGGCCTGGCAGGTGGCGCAAACGAGCCGCGCGATGGCGAGGGAGGCCGAAGCTGATGCCGTGTGGGCCACGCTCTTCCTGCGTCGCTTCGGGTCCGACTTCTGGGGCGAACACGTCGGCCCGCACCCCTACCACGTACCCCCCCCCGCCCGACCACCCCTCCTACCGTCGCGCTCTCACCACTCGCAACCGACCAACTGCGGCGCAGGAGGTGGAGGCGCCGCGCGCCAATGCATGGCTGGACATGCCGGCCGTCGCCGTGTTCGAGACCTTCGTCCACTCGGTCGCCGCCGCAGAGGCGCGCCCGAGCGGCAGCGACGACGACGACGATGAGAGCGAGACGGCGACGCGGCGCGCGCTGCTGGCCTTTGTGCGCGGCGAGCGAGGCGCGGACAGCTGCGGGCGACAGGGCGGCGGATGGAAGCGCGCCTACAAACGGTTCGGAGCCGCCGCCCTTCTTGTCGTGTGCGGTGCACGTGTGGCTGATGTGATCGGCGATCGATCGATCAGGATGGGGGAGATGGTGCAGACGTGGCAGACCTTCTGCGCGTGGGGCGTGCTGGTGGCGGGCGAGACGTCGTTCGCGCGCCTGTCGGCCATCATCGACACCATCAAGCAGGGCATCTGCTCCGGTGCGTAAACGAGTACTCCTCCGCCCCCGCACGGCAGCCGTGTGGCGAGCTTAGGCAGCGAACTAACGTCGGCCGCACTGTTGCACGACGGTCTTGGCCAGGCAGGCTGCGGTACATGGGGTCGTGGAACATGGAGGACCCGCCGCTGCCGTCAGTGATCGAGAATGTCGACGTCACTAGTCCCGCCGGTGCGACAATCGATTCGCGCGTGATGTGTTTGTTTAATTTATAATTTAATTTATAATTTCTATTTAAATAATTGAAATTGTGTGCAGGCAATGCGCGGGTGCTGCGCATTTGCGTCCCGCCAGCCCACAAGTGGGACAAGTCCAGCTGGACCAACATCTGCGCCGTGCGTCGGCCCAGGTATTTTCTGGCCCCCCTGTATTGATAATTAATTAATTAATAATCCTAATAAGTAATAATATTATTCTTTTTTAAATTAAAAAAATGGTGGTGATTGCAGGAATTGGTGGAACCGGTCGGCGCAAGAAACCGGCGAGGAGGCGAATCCGGCCAACTACGACGACGAGGAGCCGCCAGAGTACACTGTGGCGGTCCACTTTCGTGGGCTGAAGATCGGTAACTGGCTCAAGTGGAACGGGAAGAGGTACACGCGACTGCACGCGATCTACGCCATCGACTGCGAACGCATGGCCGACCCGGACTACCAGGAACAGGTCCTCTTCATCTGCCCACCACCATAGAGCAATGAATGATGGACCCATCAAGTGCATTCTCACGCAACAACACACGCCTCACGCACTACCGCACACGCACACGCACGCCACAACGCAACGCAACAGGTGTTCCGCGAGCTGCACGGGTTCTTGGGCGAGGGCAAGGGCCAGTTCGAGGACGGCCTGTTCGTCAATCTGCACCTCATCAACGCGCCGCCCGGCTTTGGTCCCGCGCGCATTCTCGAGCGCCTCAAGGTGTGTTTAATCGTGGCGTGTGTCTTGCGTGAGTGCCGTGAGTGCCTTGCGTGTTGCGTGCTGACGGACAACACTCGGGTCAATCGGGTTCGGCACGCGGCAGATTCCGCTCTTGGAGCGCCCAGGGCACCACTGCCCGTTTTATGCGGGACCCGTGACGTTTGTCGTCACCTCCTTCACCATGCCTCCCGGCGCTGCCGTCATTGACGAGGAGGAGCCTGCTGCAGGTCCCACACACACACACACTCACAGCATATGCGACACCCGCACTGACGGTGGTACCGTGTGTTGTGTGTTGTGTCATTATGTGTTGGACTACGCAGAGCTGATCATGCAGGGCCTGGTGTGGCTCAGCAAGCAGCCGATGGCCGACCGACCGCATGCCTTCGTGCGACCGGGCGACAACCTGTGGCTGTGCGCTCTCAGCGACGCCCGCGCCGAGGCGGAGCGCAATCTATGATGGATCGGTGCGCACCTCACCTCTTTCTTGCAGCGAATTGCAGGTTTGATTTTTAGGCTGAATTCTCAACAGGGCGCCACGTTTCCAGTGTTCGGTAACCGCAAGTGAGGCCTCACCCAACAACAGTTTGACCATCATGTCGGCTTCTTCCTTGTTGTCTTCTGCACTCCAGGTGGGCGACGTTTTGTCGCTCAGGTGAACACCGTAGGGGTTACACGCATCCATCCAAAAAGGTTAATGGGCGCATTTAATTGCCTCTTACCGAGAAACTGCAAAGTTCTATAAAAGTCCAAGAACTGTTGGGAAAAATGGGAACCGTTGCTGTTGGGAACGTCACCTATCAAACAGCAACCAATGGCAACGGTGTTGGGGTGAATTTGTGCAGTTAAATGGACAGGCCCACTCTCTCCCAAACACTGCATCACAACTCTCTCCAACCAAGTACACACCGAACATGACCCAGCAGCCAGCCTTCCCCTTCAACCCCAGCCAATTCGAGACCTCTCGGCCTGCTCAGATAAACCAGGAAGCCAACTTTATCAAGAGCGGCCTCGACGCGAAGGAGACCGACCTCTACAACCTTCAGCTCATCTTTCTGGTAGACATCTCTGGCTCGATGGAGGAATGCGACGTAGACCCCGATGGCGTCGGTCGTGACGGTCTCCTGGGCCGTGGCAAGTGGACTCGCTTCGACAACTTGATCAAGATCCTCAAGAGCATGACCGCCGAGCTCATCCAGTTCGACACCGACCGCAAGCTCCCGGTCTACTTCTTCAACCACGACGTTGTCCGTCTCGAGGTGGAGGACCCCAACATTCTCCTCGCCAACGCGAGAAGGTACAGACCCGGAGGTACGACGGCCATGCACAAGGCTTTCCAGGCGTCCCTGCAAGAGCTCAACGACGTCGAGAACTTCCTCTACATCGTGTTCACCGACGGAGTCCCGGACGACACGGCGGCCGTCGAGGCGTTTATCAAGAACGAAATATACAAGCGCGATCCCGGTGGTGACCGCATCAACATCCTGTTCGTAAGGATGGGCGACGATCCAGGCGCGATGCGGTTCCTCCAGTCCCAGGACGACCACCCGACCTACGGTGACAACGTCGACCACAAGTCGGACAACGCAGCTTTCCAACTCGGTCCGAAGCTCCTGGTGCTGAACGCCGTCTACGAGGAGATCGAGAGGCAGCCCCAGTTCGCTGCCTTGTTGGCCAAGTACCCCTAGCGTCAGCTTTTCTGTAAACCTGTTTTTTTTTAAAAAACACCGTTTCGCCGTTCACGCCACGACTTGAATTGAGCGGTAGACGGTGAAAAGACCATGTTGTCCACCCGCGCACCTGGTGGATGGAAGGTGGACAGTTTCCGCGTGTATGTGCAACTTTATACAACACAAGTACGTGAGACTCGAGCAGCG
Organism: Acanthamoeba castellanii str. Neff; assembly: GCF_000313135.1. Taxonomy (NCBI): domain Eukaryota; phylum Discosea; order Longamoebia; family Acanthamoebidae; genus Acanthamoeba; species Acanthamoeba castellanii. The sequence goes on along the minus strand of NW_004457316.1, from coordinate 1,346 downwards.
ACTATCCTCAACAGGTCACAACGTGCGGCAGAGTCTGCATACATCTATCACCAATCACTCTGCGCGTGGGAATGGAGGGTGTTAGGGAGAGGGAGAGCTGTACTAAGGTTCTTGTAGCTGATGTGGACATTCACACATGGTTTAGCCATCCACAGTTGCTTGTTGTCAAGTCAAGAGCAATGGAAGGCCCCTCCTTGTCCATGGTTCCCACTTGATGCTGGAAGTACTGGTAGCAGCTTGAATGGCTGCTAGCAAGAACACATAACCATCAATGACTTCTAAAGGTGGCTCTTCATGCCAGATTTACTTGGCCTTTGACCTGGACAAGGAGCATGTCACAACTTTTCAATGTACAACTGCATAAGCTACTCCTCTCCTGCACAAGCAGAAGCAGACAAAGGTGGAGATGCAAAGGAAGCTTGCTGTGACAAGTATGAGGCAAGTGCTGGATTGATGACGCTTGCCTCATGGTATGTCTTTATTTGGTATATTTTGTTTTGTCTTCTGTGATGAATCTTGTTGGTGTGGTGAATGGATGCATTGTCCATGATGAAGAGTGCATCCATGGGGAGCTGACATTCAAGGTTGAGGAGGAAGATTTGAAAGTCATGGGTGGTGGTACCAGATTTTCCCTATTCCTTTGCAAGCAGATGAATTTGTGAAGGAATTATGCATGTCTTCACCAGTGCCATGATATTCTTGCCCTTGAGCAAGTGAAACGGCACATGGTGTTGTGTGTATGCTTCTAAACATATAGAAACAACATCCATTTCTATGTAATTCCATCTGTGTTGTGATTTCTTCAGTGTAACGTAGCTGTTGCCGGGGCTTGTTGTTCAAGCAAGGTTGCCAGGATGGCGCTGTTGCTCTGGGCCAAGTCCACCGCCGATCGCCCGTCCCTGCAGGGGGCCACCACACGAACAAATGAGCCCTAAACCTCAACAACTCCCGAGCGGCCTAGGGGGAAAGTACCGCGACTGGAGGCGGGGGTCGGCTCCGTGAGCCAGCAGCAGCTTCACCATCTCGTGGTAGCCCTTCGTCACGGCGACATGCAGCGGCAGCGACACCCGGGTTCCGGTGCCGGAGACCACATTGACGTGTTGTCCGGCTCCGTGATCCAGCAAAAGCTGGGCTGTGATGCGCGACAGGCAAGCATGCAGCATTGTGTGTGTGTGTGTGTGTGGTGTGTGGTGTGTGGTATGTGTGAGGTGTCAGAGTTCTGTAGGTAACGAACGCTATGTGCGGTGGTGTGTCGTGCCTAGGGTGACGTTGTTTTGGAGCACGGCTCTCGAAAGGACCTCAGGGTTGTCCTTGGGATCGACGCCGCGGGATATCAGCAAGCGAGC